>NW_017731561.1:2629637-2672392 GCF_001890085.2 Hipposideros armiger
GTGAGCTTGTTTTTTCTTTAATCATTTCCTTTTTCTGAGCCTCAGTTGCCTTGTCTTGTAAAATGGCAGTCATGATAGTACCTACCCATAGGGTTGTTATGAGAAATGGGTACAGTAATGGAAATGAAAGCCCTTGGGAAGCACACGTGCAAACGCGAGTTCCTGTTATGACCAAGGCCGTCATTGTTCAGGGCCCATCAGGGTCTCTCGTCCTCTGCCCTCAGCCTCAAGACAGCTCTGAAGCAGAGGAGCACCACTATAGGAACCTGGATTTTGGAAAAATAACACAATAACCACTGAAAATGAAATGAAGTTGTTTTTAGAAGCTGGCAGGACCCATCAATTTTATGTCTTCTTATTTTATTTTATTTTCTGCACAGAGG
Source organism: Hipposideros armiger (assembly GCF_001890085.2). Taxonomy (NCBI): domain Eukaryota; kingdom Metazoa; phylum Chordata; class Mammalia; order Chiroptera; family Hipposideridae; genus Hipposideros; species Hipposideros armiger. Next base: position 2,630,021 of record NW_017731561.1, read on the forward strand.
AAGTTGGCACTAAGAGGCAGTACTGACAAGGGAGATTTTGGAAAATGACTCATCTAGACTTTGCTGGAGAAGCCTGAAATTGGGAGAAAAAAAGGAAGGGTGTGTGTGTGTGTGTGTGTGTGTGTGTGTGTGTGTGAGATTTATACCCCTAAGTGCTGTTCTGTCCCTGAGACATCTAGAAAGCAGTTCTCAAGGAGCAAGGGCACAGTCTGACTGGATCTGGGTCTAATGCAAGTCGTGTTTCTTTTTGAGCTGTTAAAGTGTTTGTTGAAAGGACAGGAATGTGGATTCAGGCAAATGAAATTTACCCATAATTACGATAAGAATGCAGGACAGTTTTTATTTCAAATGATCTATCTCACATGCCAAATAAGTATAATCAGACTTGTGAAAGCATGTGGTCTAATTTGAGGTTCCAAGAATATGGCCACCATACCCAGAATGCACTGCTTTGCTTCTTCAAGCCCAAAGGGGACTGTCATTGTGGCCACTTCTGAATTATATACATTACCAAGAGGATGTATCTATCAAACACTGTTCATTTTCTCATGTCCTCGCTTCAAGAGCCCGCATTCTAAAAGAAGTCAGGAAACACACAGTGAGTAATTTTGATAACAGCTAACAGTTATGTTGCACTTAAAATTTGCTTCATCTGTGCTAAGCACTTTACATACGAGTATATTCATTGAATTTAATCCTCATAACTACACAAAGGGATAGGGACTGCTATTATTCCCATTTTATATACAGGAAACTAAGGCAAAGAAAGACTAGATTATTTGCCCAAGATCTCACACCTGGTAAGTGGAAGAAGTGACACTTTTACAGACCTAGGCTACTAGGCAGGGAGGACTGCATTCCAGAGCTATTATGAAGGAAGAATCAGTTATACTCATCTCCAGAAATAGCATTGCAGAATAGAAGAACGGAAAAGGAAGTCGGTGACCACAAAGCCCTCCCGGCTTATTTTAGAAAGGAGGAAACTGAGGTCCAGAAAGGTTAAGTAATTTGCCCAAGACCATGTAGAGAGTTAGTGGCAGAGCACGGGAGATAACTCCAGTGTCCTGACTCCTGTTCTGCTGTTGATCCATGATTCCCTCACTGCTGAGTGGGCCTGAGAGTAAGCACTGTCCATCGGCTGCCCATGGCCTTTCAGTTTAGGTCTCGTGGGATGCGTTCTGCTCCTCAACTTTGGTTGATCTTTCCTGCAAAGGGGAAGTTGCGGTCCCAGTCTTGGAGTTTAAAAGTCATTTTTGCTTCCTCTCTTTTGTCTGTCATTGTAATCAGTCTACCTCACATGTTCCCACCAGACTGTTTTTTTCACAGCACTCCTAGACAACCTGGACAGTCCTCTATCTCCTCTAGAATGTGGTAGTGCAGAGAACCACATTCCTCGACCACAGTGATTGGTCCAGGTCTGTGCATGTGACCTCAGCTGAGTCAGACACTCAATCCCAACATTTAACAAAGGGTTATTCTCTTTCCTAAGGACCTGCTGAGCTCAGAAACGTAAGCCTGGTGGGCATCCTGAGAACTTGTCTGAGAACAAAGCAGCACAGTACCAGACAGCACCGACAGAGGGAGGGGATCCCCAATGACACCCAACGATCATGCACTTCTCAGTTACATCAACCAATACTTCCATTTTTTTGCTGAAGCCAATTCAAGTTGGATTTATGAGAACTTATCACTGAACAATCCTGCTAATACTCTGGTCTCAAAACAAGAATTGAACAGATTGGTATTTTCTCACATTTGTTCCCAGAGTATCTACTAATTAGATAAATATTTAGTATCTACCATAAGTATAGGTAACAAAGACTGATAAAAACAAGTAGGATGCAGTCCTTGCTCTCAAGAGCCTAATGGTACAACAGGGAAGCCAAGACTCATACATAATTGTCATTTATACAAAGCATAAGAGGTAGCCTGAGGGAGGTGCAAACAGTGTGCTGTGGAGACACAAAGGGAGGAGAGTCCGCGCTCAGTGGGAGAGCAGAGTAAGGTATTTCTCCTGTAAATATACAAGATTTGAGATAGAATGTGAAGATAGGGGAGGAAAGGGAATAATTTCAGACAAAGAGACCAATATAAACTTAAACATGATAATGGAAAATTTCTGGGCACAAAAGAAGAAAAAAATGGATTGCCCAGTTTATTCAGAGCATGTATTTCAGGAGGAAGAATAATAGGAAATTCAATTCATTGTATCAAATAAGACACGATATGGCCATATTAATATTGTATTAATGTTGTTCCACCTGGAACGATTAGGATTATGTGTGGCAAACCATTGTATCTTCAACACTTTAAATATTTATTTGAATTAAATGCATGAATGAATGCTTACCCCTTTCTCCCACCATGTGAAGGCTTCATAAGGCAAGGGGCATATTCATCTTTGTCTCCATTTTACCCCCAGCTCCTAGCACAGTGTCTGGCAGAGTAGATGCTCAATAAGTATTTGTTGAATTAATTAATATGAAAGGCTTTCAATATCAGACCAAGGGCTTTGTACCTAACTCAACAGATAATAGAGGATCTTCAGAGGTTTTCAGGAAAGCCCAATATTTAAAGAACACCTACTATGTGCCATCTGTGCTGCAGATTCATGACAGGATCAGGGCTGTGCTTCAGGAAGAAAAGCTGAGCAGTGGTGGAGAGGAAAGAAAAGACATTGGAGTAGAGAGTAAGCCAGCATCACTGTTAACTCATATTGAAAGATATTTGAACCTGATCATGAAGAGAGTGTTACGAGAACAGAAAGCAGAGGACAGCTGTGGAAGTAAAATGCAGGATTGGTGCAAGTCATAGAAAAGAAGTCTGGAAGAGGACCTGAAGGATGCTGTGGCAAATTTTATTCCCCAAAGATGGCCACAACAGTGTCTTCTTCCCTACCACATCAAAAACTAAAGCCTAATTCCCCTACTCTCAAAGCTGAGTGGGCTTATCATTCTCTTGTAACCAAGAGAATATGGTGGAAAGTGACGCACATGCCATCTGATGGCAAATGATAAAAAGTGACTCAACTTCTACTTTGCTGTCTGGATAATTTCACCCTTGAAATCTTCAGTCACCATGTAAACAGCCTGACTACCTGGAGGCTACCCTCTATAAGGAAGCCCAAATATGTCCCTATGGAGAGACCCAAGATCACACTTGGAGAGAGGAAAAGGGATGCTTGAACAGACCCAGCAGGTGCTGCCCCCACTGTTCCAGCACCATTTAGAGACCCCAGGAAAGAATCATCCAGCTAATCTCTTCCTGAACTCTGACCCACAGAAACCATGGGAAATAATAGATGCATGTGGCTCTAGTCATACTGAGTTTAGGTGTACAAATGGATCCTGCAAACATGATATCCAGCTGTCTGCTGGGAATATAGGTCTGGCACTCATAAGTGAAGGCTAGGCTAGGGAAATAGACTGAAGAGTCATTTAAAGAGAGGTGATGCTATAAAGCTATGAAAGTAGATGGAGTTGTCAAGGGAGAGAATATGGCCAGAATAGAGGAGGGCCAAGGACCACATTTGGTTGGATAAGGAAGAGGAGTTGGTGTAGAATGAAGAGATGTTATTAGTTACATAATTACTACTTGGTTTATATGCTTTTCGTCAGGCTGACCGGACTAGACTATTAGATCCATAAAAACAGGAATCAAATCTCTTTTTGCTGCGTTAGTAAGTGCATCAGTCAGGCTTACTACAGTAACAAAATACCCCATAATCTCAGTGGCATTCAGCAACAAGCATTTCCTTTTTACTCCGGTAGCACTCACATTCCACTGTAGGTCAGCAGCGGCTCTGCTCCAGCAGCTGCCTTCTCCATGCGTCTTCTCATGCTAGGATTTGCTGGGGAGACAGTCTCTATCTGGGGAAAGCTGGTGTCAGGAGGGAGAGGGAAAGCAATAGGCCTGCAGGAACTGGTGATGCCTCTAAAAGCTCTGCCTCAATGTGGTGTATGGCACATCTGCCCCCATTCCATTGGCCATAGCATGGCACATGGCCAAGTCCATAGTAACACCCAGAAAACACAGCAAGTTGCAAGTTATAAGAGCCATCCAGCTGAGTCCTTCCTGACTCAGTTTCATGGCACTGGGTGGATGTGTAGCTCCCGTACAGAGATGTGGGTGTGGGTGGATGATGGCAAACCATAACCTACCCCGCATGCTTAGCACAATCCCTGGCATGTTGGAGGTGCCCCAAATATGACCATGACCGTGAATAAACATGGTCAGGGAGGTATTAGATGATCCAAAGGTAGGCAGTGTTAGGGAACTCGAGGAAGGTTTGAACTCACAATTCCAAAAAGAACCTGAGAATGGATAAAGTAGACTTGATGAATCCACTAATGTTATGTAAAGAGACTGCATAGTATTTTCCATTTTTTTATGGAAAATTTTGCAGATACTTGTTTCAGGTGTGGATCCTGCAAGAGCATTTGTTTGCCCAAAGTTCCAGGACTCTTCTACTCTGCGTTGTCCCTTTGCATTCAGACAAGAGGAGGAAAACGCATGGGGGTAGGCTCTAAAGCCAATGAAATGAACGAGAATGCCACTGCTTTAATTTAGAAATACCCATGCGAACCATGTTTGTTGGCTTTTTTGATTTTTAATTCAAACTGATGAAAAATTGGAAGGAAATGAGATGTTCCATGAGATTTAGCCAAACACTGAATAGGTTTTGTGGGATCTTTCTGCAAAATTAGTTATGAACGGCTTTTGGCAAAAGCCGTGCTGAGATGAAAATACAGCCTGCCTCTTCCTAAAAGATGGTGCCCACTGTGAGGCCTCTGGTGGGCCGTTGTAAGGGGTCCTGCTGTTGTCCTATTGGTAACTACCTAGGAGATACATTTTATAGACGTTTAACTGTAGCATATGAGCTATGTTCGTTGGGTTTTTTTTGTTTGTTTGTTTGTTTGTTTTTGGTCAAGGCACCAAGGATCAAACAGCAAAGGCAGAAAACTTTTAAATTAGATTCTGAAATTATTTGTGTGAGTGTGTGTGTGTGTGTGTGTGTGTGTGTGTGTGTGTAGGGGGTAATATGTGTGCATAGGTGTTAGTATATATATATGTATATATATATACACACACACACACACACACACACACACACACACACATACAGAGGGTGCCAAAAAAATGTATACACATTTAAGAAAGGAAAAGACTATTAAAATTGTAATAATATGTACTGATAATAAAAGATGAATACAAGTCACATTTCACTTCTGCAATTACAAGCGGTGCTCAAAGTGGTTACCTTCAGCATCCGGACACTTTGTATTATGGTGAACTACTGCTTAAGCAATGTTGACCAAAGTGTCCACTTGTATACATTTTTTTGGCACCCCCAGTATATCTATCTATCTATCTATCTATCTATCTATCTATCTATACTATATATATATATAATATATATATTATATATATATGAAAATGGCATAGAGATTAAACAATTTGCAAATTAGAAACCATGAGAAAAACAGTCATTGAATGGTTGTAATACCTTTCTTGTGTGAAGCTGAATCTCTCACACGAATTTGTCTATATTCAATATCTGAAACTATTTTGGGTAATGAACTCTGATCCCCTGAGTGTTTGGATTTGCCCTTACTGTGATCCCTCTGCGTGAGCTGAAGGGAGACATTTGAGCTTAGTATTCTCTTTCTTCCAGCTGATGGGTAGCTGAGTGTAATTTCACGTTAATGCAGCAAGAGCCTGTGGGTTAAATCCGGTTAGTTTTGTTTTGTCATTTAGGTTTCAGACATCATTCTGGCTTGCCAGCCATCTTGCAAATTGGGTGGGAGGATGAACACAGATGATTCCTCATTGATCGCAAGCCTTCCAGTGTTAGCGCGTCGTGCTCCTGCCACACTGAGCTTCTCTGGGCTCCCCTGAGCGTGCTGAGTGAGCTATTTCCAGGTTCGGGGCCTTCTGCAGGACTATTCCTTTGGCCTGGTGTATTTGTTTGTTTGTTTGTTTTGTTTTTTGCCTGGTGTATTTTTTCTATTCTCTTTTCCTGGCTAACTGCTCAGGTCTCAACTTAAATGACCCTTCTATAGAGAAGACTCCTCCCCACTCTATCTATACTCTGCTGCTCTTCTGTTATGCTTTCTCATCACCCTGCCCTTTCCACCATTTATGATTCTGTTTACTTGTTTGATTACTTAATGCTGTCTCCTACCACACTATAAGGGCAGGAAGTTTTTTCGCAGTTCTCCACTGCTTCCCCAGGAGAGCGCCTGGCATATGGATGCTCGTGGTTGGTGAATGTTTAGAAGTTCCACTAACGGTAGGTTAGTGACATCTAAGAATGTTTCTTTTTAAAGATGGAAAGATCTTAGAGGTCAGGTGAACCTAACCCTTGAAGACACACCAGGTCCATGTTAATTGAGAGCATTTTAGTTATTTTCGTTCTATTCTAGAGTGTGCATAGTTTATTTATTCTCTGGCACGTCGGCCCTAGGTTTGTTTCCAGTTTCTTACCATAACAAACAATGCAGCTATCAACATTCTTATATATGTTTCTTTGTGCATATTTGCAGCAGTTTCCCTAGAGCATCTGCCTAGGAATGGAATTAGAGGTAATAGGATATGCATATCCTTATCTTTACAAGATAACACAATTTACTTTCCAGAGTGGCTGTTCCAACATCACTCCCAGCAGTTGTGCCTGAGCGTGCCTGTTGCTCCACTTCTTGACAACCTTTGATTTCAACAAATTTCTAAGCATTTGCTAATCTTGTGGGTGCGAAGTGGTGGTTTCAATTTTCATGAGCCCAATCTGTTTAGACCAGAGGTTGCAAACCAGCTGTCCATGCTGAATGAGGCCTGCAGTCTGGATGCCATTCACAGATGTATTTTGTTTGATTGAAGGGTGTTTTTGGAACCCTGAAATTGAATTAGTTGCCGGCATTTGAAAATTGAAAGATTTCACTTAAGAATCTGGATTGCTATTTTTTCCTAGGGGCGGGGGCAGGAGGGGGTTGTGGGGGAAAGGGGAGGGGAGAGGATGAGGAGACTTCACTACACAGGGCCCATATTCACCCATGACAGCAACTAGCAGTGACTGAGAGGCAGCTGCCTCTGCTTGCTAGGCAATGGAATGTGCTTTGCAATGGGCCACAATCCTGCAGCCAACCTGTATCTTTTGGTTATCTTAGCTTCCTGGTCCCTGGAGGCTTTTAAATTGTGGGCCCTATTTTGAGCCTTTGTAAAATAGAGAAAGGGCCGGCTGAGTGGCTCAGTTGGTTAAGAGCTCGCTCAAGAGTTTGAGCTCTGAGCAACAGCGGTTCGATTCCCAGCCCAAGCTGAGCAGCCGCTGAGCTGCCAACAGGTGGCAGGATGGCTCAGCTAAAAAAAAAAAAAATAGAGTACGGTTCCACCCACATTGGTCTAGGAACAGCCCTGTACCACAGAGCACTGGACGTATGGTTCTAGATAAAGACTGAGTTCAGGGCTGCGTCCTCCCTAAACCTCTCCCCATTCATCTCCCTGTGCTGTGTGCTCCCCTATCCCTATCCTCAGATCCGATTTTCCCTGACTCTGAACTTGCTGAGCCCCTTTGTCCGCACTCCTCTCGTGCCACCTGTGTCTTTTCACTGTGTGTTAAGGTTGTGTACTTACCCCCTTTCCTCTCTTTTGCTGAAAGCTGCCTATCTTTGGGGACCATGTATTTGCATGCCTGTCTTTTTAATATTTGTTTGTTTTGATCCTTCATAGTACTTTAAAGGGAAGGTTTGCACATAGACACTTCTTTCATTCACTTCCACAAACATTTACTAAGTGTGCCAGGCCTCGTGCTGGGCCCTGGGGCCATAAGATGCCGCCATTGTCTTCGAGGGTCTGACTGAGGGCCCTGGGGAAAGGACCATATTCGTTCATTCATTCGTTCTTTCAAGTAGCAATTGCATGTTGAATACTTGCTATGTGCCAGGTGCTGTGCAAGGAGCGAGGGAGCAAAAACAGGCAAGAGGCTTGCCTCACGGACCTTACAGACGAACGAGAGGACAAATGTTCAGTTGCCTCTGCCACGAGAAGCTGAGCTTGTCTAGGTATGGGACGGCAAGATGGGACGTGAGCTGAGAGAGCTGAAGGATGAGTAGAAGATACCCAGATGAAGGAGGAAGGCGGGAAGGGATATTTGTTCAGTGTCCACGCAGAAGAGTTAGCATGTGTGAAGCCTTATGGAGGAAAGGAGGAAGCCCAGCTCACAGCCCGGGGAGCAGAGTCAGTGTGGCTGCAGGCGACAGTGTCAAGTACGGGAAGTGGGAGATGAGGCTGGAGATGTAGGTAAGGTCCAGGCCCCAAATGGAAGTGAGAGCTCTCAAGTGTTGAGGTGTTAAAATAATTGTGTACAATTGAAACACTCACTTGCTGATTGAATTAATGCACAGGTGAGTGGCTATACGGATGATTATTCTGGAAACTTACTGTCTAATAGAGAAGATGTATAGAATGTCTGATAGGTTATTGTTGCTGCTGAACCAGGAAGGGGCAGAATAGATGTTAAATGTTTCAGAGCCCTGCGAATTCTGCACGAGCTACAATGAGGAGAACCGTGGAGCTCTATTAAAGATGGATGGCTCTTTGCCCTTACACCTGACTGAAAAAGGAATGGCCTCCCCCAGGCTTCCATATCCCTGAAAAGAGGAGTATTGTTGCCTGCGGAGGATTAGCTGAAATAGGTCCGTAATGAGCCAGCCCAAAGTCATCGACAGCACTTGGCCCTTCACCGGAAGGAGCAAGTCTTACTCCTTAGGCTCTTGCTTTGCCAGTGTACCTCCAGGCTTCCGGGGAGAACAATCCACATAAGTAGACTTTTTGTCCCTCTTTGCTGCGCTGAGGCTGAACACGTCCTGCCCCTGAGTTAATATTCTAGGCCACACCAGTGGCAGAGCTTTCTGAGGCACACAACTGAAATCTAAAGCATCCTTGGGGAAAGCACCCCTTTCCCCCAAGGCCACTCTTAAGAGTGGAGGAACCTTTTTGTTATAGTGTTAATATAGTCGATTCCTGACAATTGTAGCTAAGAAGGGTAAGACCTGCTGCCTTGTGCCAGGTTATTTGCTTGTTTGGTGGTTGTTGTAATTTATCAGGTATCCACAAGAAGAGCTTCCTGTCACCCCAGTGCTTGGTGCCACCTCTGTCCCTTTGCTCACTCCGGCCTTTTGCCTGGAATGCCCTCCCTCCCTTCACGGGCCATGTCTCCCATGAAGCCTCCCACAATAATGTCACTCCACAAAGCTACCTCTCATTCCTGACCCTCCCATAACTCTTGCTAGTTACTCTGTATGTTTTAGTATTTAGCTACATTATTTATTCACGCACTTCTTTATATGCACATGTCTTGGTTCTTCAACAAGATTACAACTTGATAGTAGGCCAATAAGTATTTACTCAATGTATTAGTGACACGGAAAACTCAAGGACAAGGACTGAATTATATCCTTCTTTGCTTGCTCCAACTATGTTGAGTCCATTGATGAGCTCATAAGAAATATTCAATAAATATTTTCGAAGCAAATGAAATAGACAGAAGTTAGACTGGAAAGCACTATATCACAATGATTAAGGTCATTGACTTATGGAAGCAGGTAGCTCAAGGTTAACATCTAAGGACTTGGACAAGTTCAGTAATTTGTCTGTGCCTCCATTTCCCCATTTGTAAAATGGGGATTGGAGTAGTGCCCACTTAAAAAGGCACTGTTGAATGTTGACTAAGACAATGCATATACACAGCGCTGGTCTGCAGCTAAGATTAGCTACAAACAAGGCTGTGAAGAGCGTCATCATGCAGGAATGCTGAAGGTTATACTAAAGCTTGGCGATTATAAGAAGAAGCAAAGACAGGCGGCTTTGGTGGAGCTTAGAATTGATCTCAAAAGGCAAGGCTTCCAAGAACCATTCCAAAGTCAGTGAGAGTTAAAAGATAATGTAGGGGACACTAAAGTAAAACAAAGCAGGATGGAACTGATTGGTATACCCCGAATTCATACCCCTTGCATCAAGCCAGTGCAGTATTCCCTTGTCATTCTTTTCCTACCCTCAAGTAGAAAAGATGGAATCTCAGTTTGGTGACTGATGTTCAGTCCCACTTGAACCCTTGCTAATCTCTCTCAAACCCTTGCTATTCTCTCTCTCTCTCTCTCTCTCTCTCTCTCTCTCTCTCTCTCTCTCTCTCTCTTTCTCTCTATCTCTATCTCTATCTCTATCTTTATCTCTATCTCTCCCCCTCCCTCCTTCCCTTCCTCCTTCCCTCTCCCTTTTTTGTGTGGAAGAGAGCCTTCACCTCAGGCTATAATACTATGATAGATGATTATCCATTTTAGCTGGGATTCAATATCATTGTTCTGCTGTTTATTTTTATGACTATCTTTTATTTATGTTAAGTAATACCGGTTTTTCCATTAATAGTAAACAAAGGTTCCTTTTACATTTATTTTTAGCAAACAAGAGACAAAAAAATTAAATAGCTCATAGAATAGGAGGTCCACGGTTAAATAAAATATCATGAAGGCAGAACACAAATGACTGATCGGAAAATCCCTGGGCTGGTGGTTAGAGGGAACTGCGTTCTATACCAGTTCTGCCTGTCAGGTCTGCAACTTTGAAAATTCATGTCACTTGCTTGAACGTTCCATTTTCTGATCTGGGAAGTAAATGAACTGGACCAGAGAGACTCGCCGTGGTTCTGTCTAGCTTGCGTGTTCTAGCATTTGGTCGGGGGAGGTGTCAGAATGTCCTCCCTGATGAAGGAGGGCTGACTTGGCTCAGAAGAATTGCTTTGCAGGGAGGTGAGGAACGGTGAGGCTGAGCAGATGCTCCGTGCCAGGGACATGCAGGGTGTATTTATTCTTTGGCTGTATGTATTCATGTTCGCCAGCCCCAAATTACCGTCTTATTTTAGGACTGAAAATGTTTCAGGCACCCAAACTTGGAATTGGCAAGTAAATTGACAGCAACATGTGGCCAGTTGAAGTTTTCCTTATTTCCTCAGGTTTCCTTTCCTTATGCCCTTGGGGAAATAATCTTTTCTCCTCTCTTAAAGAAAATGCTCTAGATGGGTCTTGTTCTCCATTTGCTGTCTATTATGCTGACAGCCATCACTTACCAAGCTTTTGGCATGGACTGGGCATGTGGCAAAGCACCGTAAGCATATTATATTGCTTAACCTTGCAACAATTTGAAGAGGAAGATATTGCTATTATCCCTGCTTTACAATGAGGAAACTGGGGCTCTGAGAGCTTAAATGACTTGCTCAAGGTCACATAACTTGTAAGCAGTAGAAATGGGATTCAAATACAGGTCTGCTGTATTCCAAAGCCCATGCTCTGAAACCATAAGCTGTACATTGTTAGCATTTTCTATATCCTTTTTTTTTATCTTAAAGTGAAAATTAAAGAGTTGACGATCTAAAATGGAAGGTTTCTTTCTTTCTTTCTTTCTTTCTTTCTTTCTTTCTTTCTTTCTTTCTTTTCAGCTTAAATGTATTCAAGATATGTTAACAGAATGGAATACTATCAGGTTATTAAAATCACAAGTATGGGCCACACTGATGCAGGAAAATGCTTATGTGAAATGCCACTTGTTAAAAACCAGTGCAAAATGGAATGCACATCCTGATTGCAACCCTGTTAAAGCAATCTTACTATTCACTGGCACAGACTGCATAGTGTTTGAGGGATGGAGATAGTTCAGAGTTCAGTGTGTCTTAGACTCTGTTTCTACAAGGTTACTTAACTCCTAAATATACAAATTTATATAGAGGAGTAAGGAACAGTTTGGAAAGTGAGTAAATTAAGAGTAATATTTAAAGGAGCCAAGCTGTGGATAGGCCCACTGGACTCACATATCCTGGGCCTCCCTGAAGTATTTCTTGAGCAGATGATTCCTGTTTGGGGACAGATTGTATTTAAAATCCCCCCTTGGACTCCCCTTCCTTTATCATCCTGAATCAACTTCATTGAATCAAAATTCAGTGAGAAGGTTCCTCTTCCCAGAAGCTCACAAACATTTTGGGTAACCACCCTCAAAACAAAAATGCACGTGTGTGTGTGTGTGTGTGTGTGTGTGTGTGTGTGTGTGTGTATTTCCCTTTCACATAAATTAGGCAGCTTTTCAGAGAAATTAGTGAAATAAATCAAGAAGCGTTTCTGTCAGTAAATCTTATTGACAAGGTTAAAAGTTTGTTCTTATGACACAATTTTGTCACTTAAGTCAGTGGCTTCACTGGATAAAGCTTGTTAATCATTTATGTGAAATTGTCAGTGATTAGCTCGGCCCCAGTCTCTGCCGTGCCACCCACACGTTTCTTTCAGGGACCTCCTTCCTTCATTGCGCCCCCAACAAGGCCTAAGGTGTGGCCTCCTCTCAGCACCCCTGTTTTTCAGCTCTCAGCTCCAATGTTAACTGCCTCCATCTTCTCTCATCTCTATCCTGAACCCCTCCCCTCGGCCCAGTCTCCACCTACCTAGCAGTTTCTCTGTTCTCCTTTATTGTACTTATTTCTGTTTTTAATTGCATTGAGTGACTATTTGACTCATACCTGTTTTCTCCATGAGACTAGATTGGCCAGGAAAGCAGGGCGCCTATGACGTGAGCGCACTCTTATGCTTAACATTTGGTTAAATAAACAAATAACCGGTTTGGGGGGGCACTGACTCTGTGCCCGGCTCGAGAAGAGCTCATCCTCACAGGACTCTTTTGAGCAGGTAGCATTTTATTCGCTGTAAACCCCCAAGAAAGCGGAGGCTCCGAGGGGATAAATACCTTGCTTCAGATCAGAGGGTGAGTAAAAGCAGGGGCCCCACTGGCTGCCAGGATTTCTAAAGGCCCAGGGACGCCTCAGGCCACAACAAGGCGGGAGCATCTGCAAACCCCTGGGGGGGGGGGCTGGCAGCAGGATTCTGGTGCCCTTCCACCGTCCAGAGAGCACCAGTCTGCTCCTAGTCGATTAGAAGAGCAATCATCGGAAACAAGTCCCCCTGACGAATCAGGTGTCACTTATGTCCCAAATTGAGATGTCACTTAGAATCCCTTTCCTCCTAGACTATCTGCACCAAAATTCTAAGGTATGAAGGAATTATTGTCATTTTTTCTAACAGAAATCGAAACACTGGAACCTTAAGAAACAACTTGTCATCAGAGAGAAACTTAAAATGGGTTGCAATATTAGCTCCTTAATGATTTTTTCAAATATGCAAATCTTGTTGGAGCAGATGTGCCACAAATGGATGGTTTCCAATGTCCTGTTAAAATCTGGGATGCCTCAGAGGCTATAAAAATAAAATTCTAAACACAATTTCATCCTGGCAAAGGCTGGGTAACCATTCTGGATTGGACCAAAAGATTTAATAATTGTCTCGGGCACAGGGAATCAATGGCCTTTTCCAATTGGTGAACTTCTTATGTAGAGATTAAATGAATCATGGGATTGTAACTAGTCGTAATTACAGCAATAGCTTCTCCTGTTTTTGTCTCTTTGCTGAGGCAATCGCCTATGATGGGTTTGGAATAACTTGTTCCTGAGCCCAGGAAGGGCTCTGAAAAGGAAGTTTTTCATTCAACTTTCATTCAAAAGGAAGTTATTCATTCTCAAATACCCTATATATATATGCTTTAGGACAAAAACTAGATGCTGTTAAGAGTTATTTGTTTCAAAGGCTTTTTATTTCTTCTTCCTCAAACTGAAGCACTGGGTTGGAGAAGCACCGAGACCAGCTACAAGCTGCAAAACAAGTTCATTACTAATGGAGGGACACCGTGCCTAAGGTAGAAACTCTAATAATGACAAACGAGACCGATTGGGGGTTCAGTCCCTCTGGAAGCCCGGGAATAAGAAGCTGCTGCTTACACACCAGACCCTTTGTGGGACTCCTTTGTACGGTTTCCAGAGTGGGGTCTTAATGGGAGATGAATTACTACCAGAATGTCTGGAGCACGTCCCCTTTGGGATACTGGTTCTGCTCTTCCATCTCCCATCTTACTGCCAAGTTCTGTTATTTCCCTCCACTTGATAAAATCCTTTGGTGAAAATATCCATTACTACATGGATGTGTGAGTCCATTCTTTAAAGATGTAGAGTCACATGAACCCACCAATCCCGGTGGAACATTCTAACACTATCTTACCCTAGGCAAGCATACGCCCTTTGCTTGATCCTGGGCCCTCCCGGGGTCTGGAAACCTAGAAGGCAGGGTCAGAGGATGTTTACAGCTTCTCCTGGAGCTCTCTGGAAGGAAGGTCTATCTTGTGAGAATTTCATTCCTCAGAAGAAATAATGAGCAACAATTATATTGTGATTACTGTGTGCCAGCCAGTCAATCAACAGATGCTTCTTGTGTGCACACTAAGTTGCCGGCACTGTTTCATGGGAGTAAAGTAAGGGAAGCTCTGTGGTCCCAACTCTTACCTCGTGGTGCTTCCATTGTGGTGGGGAGCTGCGTGTTTGAAGCCCCGTATTTGAAGTTCTTCACAGTGAAAAAAGGTCATTGCTTGGTCATTGTGGGAATCAGAGTTAGGGAAGAGGGAGTGGAAATTACAGGGAGGTGAATGGGGTTACACCAGTGGTTCTCAAGTGTGGTCCTGTCTCAGCAGCCTCAGCGGCACCTAGGAACTTGTTTGAGGTGCAAATTCTTGGGTCCCACACCAAACCTACTGAGGCAGAAACTCTGGGGTTAGGCCCCGCAAGCTATGTTTCACAAACCCATCACTGATACTGACTTCACAGAAATTTCAGAACCACTGAATTTGATATGAGGCTTTACCCAGTGGAGTTTCCTAACAGCAAACTGAGGTGTCACTGATGGTGGACTAGAACGCCCTATCACTGGATGTAGGCACACAAGACGGCTTGAAGAAGAAATGAAGGGTTGGGGTGTCAGCATTCCCCAAGCTTATGTAAAGGTGAAATAATTTTATAATTATGAGATACTGACAGGACACCAATGGGAGTATGAAAAATATATTGCACAATTGTATTAAATAAAGAAGATGGAACAAATGCTCCCAAATGAAACACTTGCTGCCAGAAATTGTCAAAAGTTGTTATTTTATACTCTATATTGTACAAAAACTACAGTAATAAGATAATTTTAATTATTAATGTACTAATGTGAATGTTTGCTGACATTGGCACCCCCTCTCCCAAATACCCAGTACTATATCAAGGATGAGAAAATCAAATGCTCTGGTGTTTATGCCAATCCTGGAAAATGTACTCAAGAAAAAAATGGAATGTAGTAAGAATTATATTTGAAATGTCCCCATCCTTTTCCATGACTTTTCCAGCTCTCCCTCTCTCCCCCCTTTCCTGGCAATGTTCCATCCTTAGGACCAGTGTCTGCATCTCCCTCCCCCCACCCCAACCTTCCCCGTGTTTCCCTATGATCTTGCTCCCAGGAGGCCCACGTTCAGGCCTTTCTGGCTAATCCATCCTGATCAGCCCTGTGCTTGTCCCTCCAAGCACAGGGCATCTATCTGCCCACAAATATGCACTGATGGGACAGCAGTTGCTAAATATTATTGGTTTATTTCTTGGGGAACCTGTTTGCTTTTTGACGGGAGCCTTCTAGAGCCAATGCCTATTCAAGGGAGAGTTTTAGAAAGTCAGCCTGGGAGAAGGGCACAGTGTGGAGAGAATTTCTCAGGACTGCCCCTCCAGAATAATTCCCTGCATCAGAATTACGCAGTTTTGTTGAAAGTAAATTTTCTGCTCTCACCCATGTACACTGAATAGTGTCCCTAGAAATGGGCCTGTGGACCTACCTTTTTAACAGTGTCCCACAGGAGTCAGGTGCTCACTCAAGTTTGGGAACCACGGGAGCCGACCCCCACCCATCCCTGACTCCTACAGAGTCATCCTTCTAAGGTCAGTCAAGTTCAAATTTGACCTGCCTAGTATTTTCCAGAGATTCTTCTCTGGAGTTCCAACTTCCTCAGGAACTGAAATTGAAGGTGAAATATAACCCCTGACAGCCTGAATTTGATATGGGCTGTGGAAGGGAAGAGATGCCCTTGCTGCTCTTGTATTTTCCAAGCAAAGTCGCGGTCAGCTACCTCCTTGCAGTTTCGTCTATTCACTTTTTTCCCCAGTGGGTCTGGGGATGGAATGGGGGTGGGGGTATGACAGGGTGAGGACAAGGAGACAGGAACACTTTATTCTGCTTTCCCCATAACTACTGCATGTGACTAAAGACCTGTTTATGGTCACTTGTGCCCCATGATATTTTGGCCTCATCTACAGTGGGGATTAACATGATCAAGAGGCAGTCCTCTGGGTTCCTTTGCAATAATCTAAAAATAAGCAAAGTCCAAAGGATTTATTCCCTCTTCCCATTAGTTTGAAGGAAGGCAGATGGTGCCCAATAATAACCTGATCTGAATTGCTAGTAAAGCTTGTCATCATTTTGCTAAGCACTTGCCGTTACATTTCAACGGATGGTGTCAGGTGGTGCAGAATGAGTTCTGAGAAAGGTTACTCTGGGCTCATCGTGTGGGAAAGCAGGGAAAGGCAGTGAGCCTGTCGCTCTACACAACCTCCCTGAGAAGGAGGGTGTTTTGAGGGATGAGAAAGGCTGGGGAGGATTCTAAACTGTGGAGACTGGAGGGGAAAGCGTGGCACCAAGGGCGGAGTTGGCAGGAAAGCGGCGTTTTCCAAGGAACTTGAGGACACCCAAGTTGTAAGTTCGAAAGCGCCATGTCTCACTTATTGCTGCCTTCTCACCATCCTTACATGGTGGGTGGGCAGTCAGTAAAAATGCTGGCTGAAGGAGTGGAGTAAAGAATAAAGACGGAAGAAAGTAGGACCGAGAGAGGAACAGGACATGAGCTCCCACCAACAACTGCAAAGATGAAAGAAAGAGCCCGAGGCTGGGGACTTGCTTCTAGTCCTTGCTCTGGTATCACGCCATGGAGACAAGTCTCACACATCACCCGGTGTAGGAAGGTGGGAACCTAGTGGCTGAAGGGCCACTAGAACTCAAGACTTCACACCTCCCAGGGCTGTTTCCATAGACGCCAACAAACTTCCCCCTCACTTGTGTGCTCAATGAATGGCTTATTGATTTTTTTTTTCCAACTCAAAGTGGTTAATTCTGTTGATTTTTTTTTTTATGTGTCAAAATTAAGTGACTGGACTGGAAAATCGATAAGATCCTTTTTCCGCCCTACAATTCTGTCAGTTATTCTGTGGTATTTCTAAAGGGAGACGTTTGTTTTGTTTTGTTAGTACCCAAATTGCTGGAGTTCCCAAACCAGCCTAACTCAGCTATGGGTATTGGAAAACCCTGCAGGGCTCGTCTTCCCTAGAAAAGAATCAATTGTGGCCTGGCCATCTCTGCTCCAGGAATCAGACATCTTACTCTAGTGCTGCTGGGCTTGGGTAGCTTTGACTTGCCTAATATCCATTTCTTTTATTCCTTTCATTATTCCTTTTTGGAGAACCACCTCTCCCTCATTCTCACCCTATGTGGTTATGGTCGGGCTGACCCTGCACCCACCTCCACCCTCCAGGGGTGGACACTTGACTAATGTTTAGCCAGCTGGAGCTTCTACACCTCTGGCTCCAGTGTTTGGTTCAGGGATGAGGCCCTAACTCAAGGCAGCGTAACGAGACTCAGTCTCAGGGTTTTTGCCAAAACAATTGAGAATGAAGCTCCCTCTATCCACCAGAGTCACTAACCTTCATGAATACAAGCTCAAAGTGGCTGATGGCCATGAGCTCTAGAGGGGAGCTTGAACCTGAGAATAAAGCCAACACAGGAAAACAAAATGGAAAAGTGGGGAGAGATAAATTAGTGGTAACACCATTTGACTGTTTGGATCAAGCCATACCTGAAGGTTGGTTTATCCCTGGACTCTTCAGTTCAGTGAGCCAATGAATTCCCCCTTTTGCTAAAGTTTGTTTTAATTCAGTTTTTGTCACTTGCAATGAGAAATATCCCAAGTAACTCAGCCACCTTGGTACTTAGGGTTATATGCAGGGAGAAGAAAACGGGACATTTGCAATGTAATGAGTAAACACAGTAGCAATGGAGGATGGCCTGTTGGGTTTGGATAATCTCAACCTGCAAAGGAGAGCAGGCTTTAGCAGCACTACATTGTTCCAGTTAAAATAAATACAACTGAGCTGTGTATGCCTGGCCTGCGATAGTCATAGAGGGGGTATGACATAGTGGGGGCTTGGCACAGCAGAGTCCTGAAGTTCTAGGAAGTTTGTTAAGAAGGCAAATTCCTCAGCTTTACCCAGGTCTACTGATTCAGAACCTGGGAGTAGAGCCCTGAAATTTGCTTTCTTATAAGATTCCCAGGGTACACATGAAAATTTGAGACCCACTGTTGTAGACATGAGAGGCCAGGCTTTGAAATGAGAAGGTCTGTATTTGAATGTGGCCTCTGCCCTTTCCTACCTGTCAGACCTTGTGCTGGTAACTTAAGCTCTTATCAGCCTTAGTTTTCTTATCAGTAAAATGGGGATAATAATACCTCCTAGAGTTGTGAAAATAAATGAGATAATGTATGCATATAAAGCACTTAACTCCGGTGTTTTTATCTAAGAGGTATTCAGTAAGTATTGTTATTATTAAAATGTAATACTTTAAGAGAAGGGAGCCGGCCTAAGAAATCTCACAAGGAACAGATAAATGTTATGTATGAATGACGGTGTTCCCCAGAATATATGACATGACATGGATAGTGGTTAAGCCTGGAAGCTCTAGAGTCAGAATGCCTATCAAATTTGGGTCCTGCCACTTACCAGTTGTATGACCTCCGACTTAACTGTTTTGTGCCTCAGTTTTCTCATCTGTAAAATGGGGTTATGGTGGTACTGAACTCACAGCTTTTTTGGCAATAATTAAATTAGATAATAAATGCAAAAACCATAAACCATTTTCCCCTTTCCCAATTACAATAATGCTTTTCTTTTGTGCTTTGCACCCACATTGCCTTTTTCCTCGGGGACCCTTGCCGTTGCCCCTGTTATTGAATGAAAAAATTAGATTCAGAGAGAAGGTCTCCCACTTCTTGACTTGAGCTGACCCCTCCTGCAGAGAGCTCTGGTTGGGGGTGCTGGAGGCACCTGCTTACTGCTGACAGCTTATGTGTTGGGAGAACCATCTGAACACAGTTCAAGTTGACATTTGCAAAGTGTCAAATCCCCAAGCATGTTCTTTCTAATTGAGCCCCCAGGAAACCTCAGGGTCCAATGTCTTAAGCAAACCAAGAACAAGCTGCCATCTTGGGGCTGTAAGTCATGCCGATGGATGTGGCATTTTAGTATTGCTTGCTAGATCTGTGTAGGTATTGAACATTCGAGGATCTGTTTAATACATATTTCAAGTGAAAAATTACATATATATAGCAAGCCACACAACGAGAATATAACTGCAGGAGCAAAATGACTGTGTTTGGCTGTGCTATCGATATACATGCCATATCTGAAAGTCAAAGAGTTTGAAGAAATGTCTAAACCAGAAACACAAGTTGGGCCTCATCTTCCTCACCTGTTAAATGAGAAAAAGATTTTTAATGTTTCCTTTAACCTTGATGTTTCCTTTAATCTTAAATCTTATTTAAGATTTTTTAGATTCCAGATTCTATAATATTATTCAAATTTGCTTCTCTTAGGAAGTCTCTCCATCCCTCTGAATTTCCAACAGTCGGAAACAGGATGGGTGACATCTGCAGTTGAAACCAGGCCATGTTGCTGAACAGTTGGCAAATCTAAGTTATTCTCTCCTCACCAGAAAGGGTGCAGGGTTGCATATTAATTTACAATTACTCATAAAGTAGATAGCAAAGCTTCTCTTTTGTCAACACTTGGACATACAAATGAGGTGATATTGAATGGGCAATGAATCTTTCATTTCCACCTTGCCTCATGGTGCCAGTCACCTTAAATGAGACTAGATTAACATCAGAAGTGACTCACCCTTGGCTAGGTATTCAAGTCTAGCCCCCTCAGATGTGATGTATTTTGGCTTCCATTTGTCAGCTGAATTTTGTTACTGGCTGTGTAAGCAGAGAAGCAGAACTTCGTGGGCCTCTCATCTCCCTTTTATGCTGGGGATGAACTTCAGTGTTTCAAAGTGATCTTTGGTTCTGACAATATGGCAGAGCAAATTCATGGGGTGGGGGAGAGGGGGGCTGAATACAAAAATAGAATTTTATAAAATACTCTGGCATGAAAATCCCCAGAAACAAGAAGAGAGAAATCAAAACCAGGATATTCATGGAGAGCTGGCATTTCAGCAAAATTTCTGACCCGGATATCGGCCCTAAGAGCTGAAGGTTGGGGGACTGAGATCCACTAGGGTGTAGGCGATATAGCCTCAAGCCCTTGCCAGGTAGGGAAACCGAGCTTCAGCATAAAGCTGTGAGCCTTGACAAGTTGTACCATCAATGGTATGGCAACTATACCTACTCCACATTGGAGTCTAGGAAAGAAGCAAGAAATGTTGCCACCTGTCTAGAGCCCTGGTTTAAAAGAAGAAGAAAAATTGTTATATCAAAGAAACCAAAACTGCAGGTCTGTTCTACATAGGGGTATGATATCCAAATATATACGACTGATAATTTAGCACAAACTGCTCAGGTCAATTGAGCCTTTAGAATGCAATAGAAGCAATTGTAAAACTGTTTTTCAGGACATTTTTACAACTCAAGGCACAAAGGACTCGTACCAGGAAATTAGCCACCATGAGGGAGACTGAGCAGGTGTACTAAAAGGGTAATTAGCACCCCAAGAATCAGAAATAATAGAAGTATCTGTAAGAGGCTATAAAATATTTGAAGTTATTAAAGAAGTGAGAAAATGAATAGTATGATAAAAGAAGCAACAGATTTTAAAGAAATGTACAAATAGAACTCACACATAGGTTGACCAGCTGTCTCTCTTTGCCCAGGACACAGGGATTTTCCAGGACACCAGATTTTTAGCGCTGATATAAGAGTCTCAGGCAAACCGGAATGGTTGGTCACCCTACTGCCACTGGTAATGGAAGAGATTTTAATAAAGGGACTATTTACAAACTTATAGATGGGGTTTGGGGACTCCAACAAGGTGTAGTTTAAGCAGCACCCCGGACCTAACAACTAGGGGGAGCCATTACCACCCCTAAGCCTGAAGGGGCAGGAGGAAGCTGTACTTCCTGAAGCCCAGAGAAATAAGCTGCGTGCCTGACAGGAGCCCTTAGTGGAGGGAAACATCAACTTCCTCCGACCATCCCTCTGACCTCTTCGGGCTTCCCCTTGGCTAACCTCAGCTGAAAGCCGGAGGACGAGGGAGGCCGTTGGCCCAGGTCATATGGGTCAGACACGGAGCAGAGAAGGATGCAGAATGGGCCTGTGTGCCCAATTAGAAACTGACCATCTGAATACCTGTATATGAAGTTTTCCATGTTAAAGGAGGCGATATAATATCAGAATGAGGAGAAAGAAGATCAGGGTGACAGGAAAGCGGAGCCCTGGTGTCACATCTGTCTTCACAATCAGCAGGACTTTGAGAAAGGGCCTTTCTTTACATCAAACTACGTATCTATCAATTATAGAAACTTTCTAGAACAGAGGTTTCAAACTGGACATCTGCAGATCACATTTGTTGTAGATATGTATTTTGGGGGCTTCACAATATATTTTTTTTAAATCTGAATGACCCAAACAATACTGGAAAAATCAAGAGAATTCACATAAGAATCTGGGTTTTTAGCTTTCTTTATGTTTCTGTGTGGCAACAATTGTCTAAAAAAACCCAATTTAGGCAGGGGCCCGCACTCTCAGGTCTCCACGGCCCCCACTGGCCCCCACCGGCCCACTTCACTCATTTGTATTACCTGACTGCTCCCCATAGGAACTCGAATCTGCGACCCTTGAAAGAGCCCTTTCAGCTTTAACAATGTGTGAAATTTAAGGCATACTGTATTTTTTGCATATGAACATAGGCTTTTTGAATTTCCTAGCCTAGGTGACTGGGAAGTTGGCAGGTGTTATTTTTGCATATTTCCTTTACATCTTAAAAACAGCACATATGCAGTTTTATGAAGCATATGGTTTTCCATGTGCATAACTACACTTTGTTTATTTTTCCTTTCCGAAGTTCTCCAAAAGCCCAGTAGAATAAACACAAGCTGCCAGGTGGGAAACGAGTCTTAGGCAGAATCTAGGTAAGGCAGGAAATGTGAGGGAGTCCCAAAAGCTGCCACGTGGCCATATTTTGGGTATGAGTTTCTACAGTTCATTTAGACCACGATTCTTTTTCTCCCCCTTTGCATGGTATATGGTGAGCATGGGTGTGACACAGCTCACGGGTGGGATTGCCTTTGCTTTTTTGGCTTGTGGTAAAGAATGAAGCAAAAAGATGAATTCGGCCTCTATGGCGGACCTTGAATGGAAACACTCAGAAACGTTTTGCTGGGTGATGGGCCCTGGGCTTTCTGTCTCCTGCCTAGAGCCACAGCAGCAGGTCACAGCAACAGGGAGGGAGATGCTTTTCCAGACTTCAGGGAAAGATAAATCTGAAAAGGGGTTTTTCTCCATAGACCAGCCTTGCTTAAGAGATGCTGTCAGCGAACTTGGCCTTGAGCTTGTCAGGCCAAGGAAGCTTGAGGTAGGGCAACAGTAGGGGAGATTGCACTGACATTCCCACAAGGACCGAGAAACTGGCACTGTCTAGCCAATAGTTTATACTGAAACTGACGACTTGCCTGACTCACCGAGGATTTTCCCTCTAGTGCTCCCTCAGCGCTTACCCTGTACGCGGTTTCAGCCCCTGCTGGAAATAATTAGGGCAAAGGAAAGTGTAAAAAGAGATGCTCCTAACTCCTTTTCTAGAATAAACAAGGATTGTGGGTTGCGTACAGATGCTCCTCAACTCGTTACAATGGGGCTGCATCCCAATAAACCCATCGTAAGTTGAAAATAATCGTTAAGTCAAAAATGCGTTTAATACACCTAACCTACCAAACATCATAGCTTAGCCAACCTTGAACTGTGCTCTGAACACAATATCCAAAAAACACTGGCAGAACAGTACCCTATAGAGAGAGTATTGGTTGTTTACTCTCATGATTGTGTTGCTGACGGGAGCTGTGGCTTGAGGCCACGGCCCTGTATCACCAGAGAATATTGTATTGCATATTTCTAGGCTGGAAAAGAAAAATCAAAGTTCAAAGTACAGTTTCTATTGAATGAACATCACTTCCGCACCATCATAAGGTTGAACAATCGTAAGTCAGGGACCAACTGTATAAATTGTGAACAGGCACTGATTTTCCTCTGGACAAGTTGGGCACTAATCACCATTGCTTCACAAATGCAGAGGTTAATGCTTTTCCTCAAATTTTGGAAGTTTTTGGCCATTACATCTTCATATGTTCTTCTCCTCTGTACCGTCCCCACTGTTCTTATAGAACTCATTATACATCTATCAACATGCTGGATGGTGTCTCACGGGTCTTTGAGGCTCTGTTAATTTTTCTTCATTTTTTTCTTTCTTTTTTTTAGATGGGATAATCTCAATTGAGGTGTCTTCATATTTGCTCATTTTTCCTTCAGGCAGTTCTAATACTAGTGAGCCCCTGTAATGAGTTTTCACTTCAGTTATCTTACTTTTCAATTCCAAGGTTTCTATGGTGTTCTTTTACATAATTTATATCCCTTTATTGATATTCTCTTTTTGGTGAGACATTGTTCTCATAATTTTCTTTAGTTCTTTAGACATGGGATACTTCATTTCTTTGAACATCTTTAAAATAACTGATTTAGATTCTTTGTCTAGTAAGTCCAATGTCTGTGCTTTCTCAGAGGTAATCTCTACTGATTACCTGTTTGTTTTCTCTCCTGTATATGGATCACATTTTATTTCTTTAAATATCTCATAATTTTTTGTTGAAAACTAGACACTTAAGGAATATAATGTGTCATCTCTGTAAATCAGGTTCTCTCCCCTTTCCAGGGCTTATTGTTGCTGTTTGTTATAGTTATTGTTGTTGGTTTGTTTATTGACTTTTGGGACCTATTTCTGTAAAATCTGTAGTCTTCATTGAGTATGGCCACTGAAGTCACTGCTTAGTTAGCTGAGTAGTAAGCTATGATTAGACAGAGATCGCCTTAAAGCACCTAGAACCAATGCGACTCCCAGTCTTTGCAAAGGGGCTCTGTATGAATGTTGTAGCATGCCCAATCCCCCAAACCCTTTTCTTCTCTTTTCTTGATATTTTTCATGCCCTTATTCAAATTTGAATGCTGTTGAGAATGACAGGTCACTATTAGCAGGTATAAACCAGGGCTGCTCTGGGCAAACAGAGATGTATGATTAGCCTGGAGTTGAGAAAAAGAAAGAATTCCAGAGTGGTATGAGAAAGCACATTGCTTTAGAAGAAGTGAGAAAATTGGGGTCTGACTAGCCATGTGTGTGTGTGTGTGTGTGTGTGTGTGTGTGTGTGTGTGTGTGTGTGTGTGTGTGTAAGGTGGAGAAGAGAGGGGAGGGAGAGAGAGAGAGATGGAGATGGCAGGTAGAGTAGGAGAGATGGAGCTGCAATGTAATTGCAATGTTAGGTTCTGCGGGTGTACAATGTTTCTTACCTTTAGCATTATCCACAAATGGTAGGTGTTATTGGTGGCTTGCTGAGCATTCATTTCCCCTCCTTCCTCAGAAAAGCCTTTCCCTGTGTAACCACATGCTTCAGGAGAAGCTGACCCAGCTCCAGTGGTGGGTGTAATCAGTTTAAGGGTCATCTCTGCCACTTTTCCAGGGATTATTTCATGAGGCACATGACCCAACTCTATCCAATTGCACATTAGGGGAATCTCTTAGAGGGTTTTCAAGGAAAGTTTTCTCGCTCCTAACAGAAAATCACAAAAAGGGATTGCCATGCCTCGATATCATGTCTGTAATTGCTGCAGCCATTTTATTTCCAAGCCTGAGGTTGAAGCAGAGTGAAGAGATATAAAAAAAAAAGTAAGAATCTGGATGTCTTTGTGAGCTGCTTAACAACCAATCCCTGCCCTACCTCTGGACATCAGTACACATGAAGTGATACTTGCTTTATTATCTACATCCATTTGAGTCGCAATTTTCTGTTACTGGGGACTAGTTATGCCCTGATATAGCATGAAACTTAAGAATGTGTAGTAATGGCCTTGACTTCATGATAACTGGGGGAAGTGGGACCTGTGTGTCGTTTACTATCACTCTCATTTGTTTGACAATTATGGCTGCTATTTATTTTACCTTATATTGTTGTCTTTCTATGCGATTTTTTAAACATTCAACTCATCTGAAAACTTTCTGAATCAAAGACAGAGATCAACCTTTTACTTCTTTGTAGCCCCATAGCCCTTACACAATCCACACATTTTTGTCAATTATTAACCCCCTCTTTATTCCACCCACACAGATTCTTTCAAAGGATGACCAAAATGCTATCTCTATTTGGAGATAATAATCAGTCTCATCTTCATTGGCTTCCTCTTGCATGTGGAGGGAATTACTGGATGAATGGTGGCCATGTGGCCTTTTGCCCCTCCAGTACTACTTGGAGACCAGCCTGGCATAGAAATGACCAGATGTTTGAAGCCGGGCCTCTGTTGAGTGAAATAAATAAGTTTTCTGTCATATTTCCCATCTGCATGGATAGTTTCTGCATTGCAAAACCATGGGTGCCTATAATCTCCCATGGCAGCAATGGATCTCTTAACCCCTTCCCTTCCTAAACTTGGAGTTGGAAGGCTCTGGAAGTCTAGTTAGACCACATGGGTGTATGTACACTAGTGTCCATCTGTTACAGGAATTCATGGAAGTGGTAACTCAAATCACTGCCCAGGTACACAGGTACTCCTGGGCCTGACGGAGTCCCCTGTAGAACATGAGGAATGGCCAAATAAAGGCAACAAGAAGGGAAGTAGGGGGGTTTATTAGGCATCTCTGAACAAGCAGAGGAAAGATGATGGTTCCAAGTGAGGTATACCGAAAATGCCTAGTCTTACAGTTATTTGAACTCAGGAGCAGTCTCTTTCTCAATTTCTCTCTCTCTTTCTCTCCCTCTTTCTTTCCTTCTAGTCCCCCCTCTCTCCTTCTCTCTTTTTCTTTTGACATTAATTATTTTTCTGAGTGCACTAGTAATATATACTCTTTGTGAAAATTTTGAGAAATAGAGGAATGTATAAGAAAAAATAGAAATCACCTATACACTTATCTCCTAATATTTCCGTATATATTCATGCATATTTTTTCCTAGTTGTGTGATCATTTATTCACTCAGCATTTCCACACATTTTTTAATGCATCCTGTATGTATCAGGCATCTCACCAGGCACTGAGAATACAGTTGTGATTAATAATGTGCATAATCATTTATCTTATGAAACTTTGGGTCAAGCAGAAGTGACATATAAACACACAACTGCACCAAAAAATATTTAATCTCAAACTTGGCAAACTCCACCAAAGACAAGTACTGAGTCTTTTGAGAGAATGGGAGCTCTAGCCTAGCCTGAGAATATCAGGGGGTGCACCTAAGGAAAGGCCCCTGAAACTGACATCAGGATGGTGAGAAATCATTGCCCAGAAAAGAGGGGCCATGCATTGGGTCAAGAGGGTAAGGGGGGGCAGACAGGGAACAGAAGGGAGTGGGAAAATTCCTCGTGGAGGGAATAATTTGCCTGAGATCCTGATGAAGGGGCAGGAAAATGGGGGCTGGATCTTATAGGGCAAAAGTAGACAAGCTACAGCCTATGTGCCAAGTCCAGTGCACCACCTGCTTTTTAAATAAAGTTTTATTGGAACAGAGCCATGCCTATTTGTTTGTATAATGTTTATAGTTGTTTTCACACTTTGATGTCAGAAATGGTAGTTGCTACAGAGGCTATGTGGCCTGCAAAGCCTAAAATAATTACTCTCTTCTTTTCTAGAACATTTACTACCTCCCTTTACTGGCCTTTTATGGAAAAGTTTGTGGACCCCTGCTACGGGGTCTTATAGCTGGGCATGTGGTGGAATTGTTTTATTGCAAGTACAAAAGAAGGCTTTGAAAGGAAAGCAGGGAATGAACCTAATCAGATTTCCGTTTAAAAGGAAGATTCTGGCCACAGCGGGGAGGACAGATTAGAAATGGGGACTCTGGGTGGATATGGGGGGCCCCAGAGTACCCAGGAGAGAAGGTTTGGATTAGGTTTCTGCCAAATGGACACAGAGATAAGTAAATAGATGTGAGAGTTGTATGTGGACTTGGTGACTGACTGAATAGGGGAGGTCAGGAGAGGAGACTCCCAGGAGCTCTCCCAGGTTTCTGCCTGCTGCACTTGGATGGATGAGGGTGGTATCGACTGGAGGGGGTGCACTGGGGGAGATGCAGGATCGAGAGGGAAAGTCATGAGTTTTGAAGCGCATGCCTCGTTGACCACAGTGGGTTACTATATCCTATTCCTATCATTAGACATGTAGATTGTTTCCATATTTTTCTTTAAAAAGTAATGCTGTGGTGAACTCATTTGTGCATAGATGATTATTTCCTTAGGATACAGTTCTTGAAACAGAATGGTTGAATAAAAGACTATGCATGTTTTTAAGCTCTTTGGTCTGTAACGCTAAATTGCCCTCCCAACATGTTATTTCAATGTATGCCTCCATCAGGATGTGCTGCTGAGGCCAATTTTTGAGGCCAATTGCCCCAGAATTGGGTATCAGAATTTGTCCTATGACATAAAAACAAAACAAAACAACAACAAAAAAACACCACCAACAACAACAACAAAAAACTCCATTGCTTCCAGCTTAAGATATTATTGCTTGAAAAAGTTTTCCATGTTTAACTTTTATTGTTATTCAGACCGAGGACTCCGATCGGCATTGGATTGGTGGCAGCAAATTTCTGTTGACAACATTGACCTTTTTGTGGTGGAATAAGAACATTCTTCAATACTGTGGTTGACGTCCAAGGTAGGAGTACTGGCATGCGAGCCTTTCCAGTTCTACCTCTCCTTGGTGTGATAAAAGCTAACTCACAACTTGAGCCACATTATACCCCTAATATGTGTTAGCTGGTGTTCTGGGTTACATCTTTTCTCTGCCTCCAAAGAGGTTTTGTTTATGGGGCACATCCATCTCCTGCCAAGCTCAACAGCCTTTTATCCAGCCTGGCAGTTTCAGCTGCCACCTGGTCGCAGCCAGAGTAATGAAACCTTTTGGCTCAAGGAGCAGGTTTGTAGCATCAAGGAAGCTTTGTGGGGTCACAGCGTGGTAAAGCAGGAGGTCTGGTTCTGAGGCCAGGTGGCCCTGGACAAGAACCCTGTATCTATCTGTTATTGGTTCTGTACCTTGAGAGGCCACATGACAGCTCTGACTTCATTTTCTCATCTGTAAAATGGGTGTTTTATAATAGTAGCTAGTTCATGAGTTGTTATAGCAACAAAACCTGTCAGGTACTGAGTCTAGTCTGTGACACTGAGTAGGTGTGGGATAAATGGTGTTTTATTAAAAGATAAAACAGGAGCGGAGGTGTCTGTGGAGTTTGGGGGCCTGCTGCCCTCTACACATCAGCTTGAGACTCTAAGGTCTGTTAACACACCAAATTGATCACAGCTCCATATTTAAGAGGAATTTAAGATAGAAATCTGCAAAGGGAGAAATGCTAAGTGAGGCTAATTGTCTAATCCCTGTTTCAGGTAGTCAGCACTCAAGTGGTGGTAAGATAATTATGAATGAGGTGCGATGCAGAAACTGTCTTCCCCAGATGTCTCCCTCACATGAAATTCCTACTGTGTATTTAGGTTAAAATGTTATCTCTTTAAAAATACAGATATCTTCTAGGGAAGATGCATAGGCTCTGGAGTCAAATGATTTGGGGGTACATCCCAGCTCTGTAACTTATTAGCTGTGTGGCTTTATGAACTTACTTCACATCTCTGTACCTCATCTTCAGTACAGTTTCTTCATCTGTACAATGGGCATAATAATTGGGTTTGGAGAGGAATAGATGAGATAATGCCTAGGACCTAAGTGCTCCATAAAAGTTAGCTATTGCTAGAAACTATTACTAAACCCGGGAAAGGGTGAGCGGCAACCTGACTCCACTGGGAACAAATTGAAGTTACTTTCTCCTTCACGTGGGTGAGTCTACATACATATTATTCTTTGGAAAACAGGCACCGTTTATCATTCCTATTTCCCAGATGAGGACAACTAAGTCTCAGAGAGATTAATTGGTCCTGAGTCAGTGAGTTTCATCAGGGCGCTCTCAAAAAACAGGGGCTAGTACACAACCCCCTCTGACTGTGGCCATAATAACCCTTGCACTAAAATTTTCTGCCTTCCCAGCAGAGGGCCAATGATAGTAGCCCTTGAAATCCACCCATGCCCTTCCCCAAGGCAGTCTGTGTTGGAGAGCTCCCAAATGCTCTCCATTTGAAGGAAGACAGAGGCCTCGGTTTGCTGATCAACTTAAAAAAAGCAAGGTCGAACCCAAAAGCCAGAGGCCACAGAGATTTTACACCCCAGCTCCGACACCGATGACTGGGCATTTAGAGATGAAAAATCATCTCCAACACAACATAGGCGAGTTGTTTACAGATGATTGATCCCATTGTGTACTATGAACAAATCCACTTCTGGCCTCATGCCTGGTGATGTGGGGAAAATACCATGGCTGCTGCGTCTCGGGTACATTTCCATCTGCCAGGCATTCTCTGGGTTCTGGGGGAAAATGAGTCAACAGTCTGTCGATACTATGGATTTAGTGTCTTCATGTGGATTCTGGTGCGAGACTTTTTATGATGCGTCACACACTGCCGCCCCACCAACCACAATTATGATATCAAACCCCGAGGCCAGACACAGACCTTCTCACTCTCCTCCAGCTCTAGATGTTCTGCCTGACAGAGTCAGAGAATGCTTCTTTCATTCCCTATGTAGTTAATGAGTGCTTCCTCTATGTCTAGCGTGGCCCCAGAATAGAAAAAAGGAAGTCTCCAGGAAACTTGGTGTAACCTAGAAGAAGCTGAGCTCAGACAATAAGAATTACAATAATATCGCCTATTGATTAAGCATTTACTGTGTGCCACCTGCTGTACTGGGAACGTGACAGTTTTTTTTCCCCAAAGACCTTGGTTATACATCCTATTGTTATCCCCATTTTACTCTTAGTGAAGATAAAACACGGACTGGTTAAAAAGCTGGCCCAGAATGGCACAGGTGGGCCCGTGGTGGAGTGGGGTTTCAAACTCAAGTATAATGGGTTCTTGCTATTCGTGGTAGTTACAGTCTATAAAGTCTCCACAAACGCCAAATTAATCAATACTGACCCATTACTCCTGGTTCCTCTCTTGTCCCACATCAGCTTCAACGTGTGAGGTGGGTGACTCACATTTTTCCCTGCTTTTCACATGTCCACAAATGATGTAAAATGCCAAGAGTATTGGCTTCGGAGTTACAGATAAATTTTAGCATGCAAATTCACAAAAACGGAACCTGTGAGTAGTGAGGATTGGCTGTAGAGCATGTTTCTACTCCTCTTCACGCTTTGCATGGCTGTCAGCAACCTCTAGGATGGCCGGCAGTGATCCCACCTCCTAGCCTTCAGGCCCTTGGTAATCCTCCGCCTCGGGATTATTCTGGACCCAGTGACTGGTTCCTAGTGAATACAATGTGACCTCCTTCAAGATTCCCTTGAATAAGATGCCTCCTTCAAGATTCAATTACAAAAAGGCTAGAGCTTCCATCTTGGCTGCTTCCTCCTCTCACTCTCTTGTTTGCTCTGCGGGAAGGCAGATGCCAATGGCAGGAGCTGCCCATGGAGAGGCTGGCACGGCAAGGGATCGTTAGAGCCAGCGGGGACGTGGGGCCCTCGATACTAGGAACGGGGCCCTGACAACACCCACGTTACTGAGCAGCCCCTTCTCCAGTCAAGCTTCAGGCGAGACTGCAGCCAACAGCTCAGGCACGGCCTTGTAAGAATCAGAGACAGCAAGCTAAGCCCTGTGCAGGTTCTTGACCCAAAGAAAATGAAATAATAATGTGTGTCGTTCTCAGCCACTTAGTTTTGGGATAATTTGTTACCTAGCAAAAGATAACTAGCAACTGCCCTCTCCTAAGCTACAGGCATTATGTTGTATGACACTACCTACTATGAGCTAAATGCTTTATATGTTCTATTACATCTAATTGTCACAAAGGAGAAGTGAACAAATCCTTGCAGTCTCCTAGGACGGGGAGGAAAAACATGTTTGTGGGGAGGTGTGTAGTGGGGGAGGGGTATGTGTGGTGTTGGCAGAATATGTGTACACCTGGGTATGCAGGGGTGTTTTGTGAGTAGTGTGTGTATGTGATATGGGACATAGGTGGGGTGTGTGGAGATATGTGGGTATGTGGGGTGTATAGGAGTGCTTGTGGGGATATGGGGAGTGTATGGGGGTGTAGGGGCATGTCATGTGCAGTGAGCATGGGGTGTGTGTGCATACGTGTGTGTGTGTGTGTTGTGTATGTGTGTGTGTTTGTATGTGTGCGGCTTGTGTTGTATATGGAATATTGGTAGGCAGCGCAATTCAGCTCAGCTGGCACGTTTGTCCTCTTCATTCAGTGCCATCGCCTATGTCCCCTCTCCCTGAATAAAAGCCCCTCTTTCTGCCCAGTAGGGTAGAAATTGGAAATCTTTTTCTAGGAAAGACCAGATAGTAAATATTTAGGTTTTGTGGGCAATACGGTCTCTGTCGCAATGACTCCGCTCTGCCACTCTAGTTTGAGAGCAGCCATAGACACTGTGTAAACGCGTGAGTGTGGTTAGGCTCCAACATAACTTTATTTACAAACAGATGGCAGGCTGGGTTTCACCACCCAAGAAATGCAACTGGCAAAGCCCCTGAAATGAGGTGCTCCCTTTGTCCCTGACAAAGACCTTCATACGGACTTATCCATCCCTTTTCTTATCTCACTTCGTCAAGTTCTTGGATTCCAAATCCCAGGCTCCTCAGGGCACTGTCAGCACTCACCTCCTCCTGGTTCTGGGCCTCAATGTCACCCCCATTACCACTGTCGCTACCCTGCTCCATGTCAATCACTGCATTCAACACCTTGCAGCGTTATCACATTTAATCCCTTCAACCACACTCAGAGGGAGACATCACTGCCCAGCCAACAGATGAGTTGACTGAGGTTTAAAGAGCTCAGTCACTTGTCCCAGGTTACTGTAACTACTTAGTGATATATTTGGACCTGGCTGTCATGATTTATAAAGCCCAAGTGCTTAATAAATCCTCTACTGTCTTCTAAAAAGAGAGATGGTTTTAAACTAGCACAATGAGGAAAACCACCAACATGAAAAAGAACATCGAGTTCCTTGATCCTGGTTACAGGCTTAGGAGTCCTAGAGCTACTATCACTAGGCCAGTGGTCACATGATGGCTGAGCATCGGATCTCCCAGGGAGACTGTTAACACACATTCCTGGCTCCAGCCCTCAGAGATTTTGATTCAGAGACACAGGTTGGGGCCCAGGAATCTGCATTTAAACCAGTATCCAAGGTGATTCTGGTCTAGGTGTTCTAGGACAGGTGAGAAGCACCACAGCTTCTGAGAACCTACTGGAAAACCCTGCAATCAGGCTTGGTGTAGCTAAGATGCTTTGGGATACTCACCTCCAGATCTCTGTTCCTGTGGGGTGACTCGGTGGCAACACAGCTCGTGCTCATCCCGCACTGATCATGACCGAGCATCACATGCCTTAGAAAGCATAACAGCTCCACTTGAGGTCTAGCCCCAGAAGGACAAGAGATGAAAGATCTGTTGTGTTTTTTTTTTCCATTCCTGTGTCCTCCAGCCCTATTCCTGACATGTCCGTGCAAGCCAAATGAGTGAATGTTAGCTTTCTTTCGCGTTAATACTTTAATGTGTAAATCTTTAGCCCCACTGGGGCTTTGGAGAGGAAAAGGGGGGGATTCCCCTGAATGTGAACCTTCTATAATATCGCTAATACAAATAAGTAAGAGGTGATTCTACTTAGCATGCAAAGAGTTGGCATTTATGGGAATGTGGAGGTTCATGCAGATTTTGCACACATGGTTTTCTGTTCTGCCTGGTGCATTAGGCACTCACATCTCCCCCCTTGCAGCAGCATCTTAGCGACAGTGGGGGAGGCAGTGAGAGCTCTATTTTGGAAGGCGTTGCTGTCCTTTCAAGTTGACAACTTGCTTGCTTTTTGGTCAGCCCCCAGTTGCCTGCTCCAGAGCCCTTCTTTCCAGAGGTGTCCACTCTCTGCACGAATGAGAAATGAATGTGCCGTGGCAGTCCAGCAGGGGCAATGCATCATTCTGAGAGTGGGCTGGGCTCCTCGGCCCACACTGAACACGCCGTGAATGCTCAGTTGGGGGCGACTGGGTTTCTCCAACCTGACTTCTCATCTCCTGGATATTGTTTGTGCAGCAGTGGTGGGGAGTGAGTAATGCCATGTAGTTTCATGAAGATACTTGTTCTAATTAAATATGTCAAGATCCAGTGTGTGTGTGTGTGTGTGTGTGTGTGTGTGTGTGTGTGTTTATAAAGAACAGATCAGGTTTAGCGCCTCATCTGTTAATAACAGAAGACCCAATTCAGGCAAAAACAGAAAACAGAGGTCAAGATGCCCCATCTGTGACAGAATAACCTATGGCTTAGGGTATTTTCTGTAATGACTTTAAACCACAGGAAATCCCCAGGACTTAGGAGCACAAATGCTGGAATGCACCTTGGCTCCACCACTCACTGGTTCTGTGGCTTTGGGCGCCTTATATAACCTTTCTAAGTCTCAGACTGTTCATCAGTAAAATGAATGTAACAAAGGTACCTCCCTCATTGGGTTGTTGCAAAGATGAAATGAAATAGTATATGCAAAAGTGCTTACATGCCTGGCATACAGTAAGTGCTCAATAAATGTTAACTTTTTATTCACCAGGCTTTCATTCAAAATACACTTCTGGAGTACGTTTTATGCACTACACATTGTTTTTAGGTACTGAGGATAAAGCAGTTAACAGACAGGAATTTCTGCCTCTGTGCCTAAAGGGGTCAGACAAGTAAAATGCAACTTAGATGGTGATAAGTGCTATGGTAAAAAGTAAAGCAGGGGAGGGTGCTGCGTCACGGCAGGGAGGGTGGGCACAGGTCCCTTACCTGACTGCCCCCTGAGCTGCATGGGATAAGGAGTGGCCTGGGAGTCCCGGGCAGCTGTGATGACTGGAGAAATCTGAGATACAGTACGTAAAAAGATTATGCCGACCTGATGGTGTTGAGGCAGAAAGCATTTGGGAGTGAGATGAGGGTGGGAGTCTTTCAGGAGCACACAGAATTCTGGGGATCCCTTTTTGTTCCTGCTAGGAATTAGTGGAGGCTGGGGGAGGGGGTAGTTTTATAGGCCATTCATTATTAGTATCTTTGCTAGGAAAGTTTCCCTAGGTTGGAACCCACGAATGGGCTGAAGGGGGCTTCTGGAACCCCAGAATTTTTATACAAAATAATGTACGTTTGTGCAGGGAGACAGTTTGTACATTTCACCCCATTCTCAAAGGGACCCATGGCGACAACGGGATTGCGCCTGCTCGTGTCCGCGATTCATAAGAAGGGTAACCACTCCAGCCAGTGCCGCCGGTTTACCCTCATGTCCTCGTCACCCTCCAAGCTGTCTAGATGACCACCTGTATGGTCTCCGAAGCTGTAAGGCCCCTACCTTACTTCTTTGTTGGAAAGATGCCTATATTTCTTACATGACCTTCAGCCCTGGCTTGAGAAGAAAGGTCTAGTACTCTGTTCAAGTGGGATGTTGGGACCCCTGGTTACACTGCTCATAACTGCCTGGGCTCGTATCCCCAGGTATCTAACCTGATTGCAGAGAAAGGGACAGGAGTGACTCTATTTTAGGAGTCAGGGTTAAGTTTTCAGAGTCCTTCCAATGTGCTGGGGAGCGCGTTTCTGCTCTTTCCCTTAAGGTCCCTTTCCCGTGCTTCCTTATTCCCCAAACTAATATTCTGACATTGAGCTGACTTGGGCAGTAGGCAGGGAAACAAAGCACCTGGATAATCAACAAGACGGATGATCAGAGCCGGCAGCCCCTAACGCTGGGGACTTAGGTGATGAAAATCCCCAATCTTTTTCCACTGAGCCGAACTTGAGAAATGTGTCTGCATGTCCGAGGGGCTTATCGACACTGGTGGCTGGAATACCCTTCGCTCTGCCACTTAATGTACCTAAATTTTGCTTCCTTATCAGCAAAACAAACAAAGGTAAATGGAAAATAAATGTCAAACAGCATAAGGAACCAACAGAATTAAATATAGATGGGTGACAAAATTTTAGAATTAATTTCTAATTTTTCAAAAAGTCCCCTGACTTTCTACCTTTTCCTTCTCCCCTCCCTCTCTCCCTCCCTCCCTCCCGTTCTTCCTCTCCCTATGAGTTTATCACTTTCTCTGCACAAGAAAGACTTTGGCTAATGACTTTAGACTGTTTTGGGTCTTCTAACCTTGGCGAGCCAGGAAATAGAGTTAGGTTAAGGATAGGAGACAAAGAAGAAAGGAGAAAGAAATTGGGAATCAGAGTGTCCCCTTGAGACACGCACTTTAGCCTCACTTCTCTGTCATTTTGGGGGGGCTTAGGTTTGAAGGTCTAAAGCCTTCAGTGAATCATATTACATTTGCTCCATGGCTTTGGTATAATAAGTGGTAACCCCCCAGAGGTAGGCTTTCCAAATGACTGCTATTTATCATAAAATTATGGAACATAACAAAATATTATCCAATGTAAAAACTATCTGATTTCTGATTTCCAAACCTTTCTACTAAGACACCACCACATAGGCACACACACATTCCTTTGGGACAGGGGGTGGCCATAGTACCCCAGCCTTTCCACAGGGGGTTGCAATGGCCCATGTGGGTGTGGATTGAAGTCCTGGATGCTCTCTCTTGTCAGAAGCCACCTAGCCTAGTGCCGGAGATTGGGTCTAGGGCAAGGTACAGAGTTCCCAGACAGAGACAGGCTCTTGGGATACCAGGAGAGCTCCCATACAGCATGACCCTGCCATGGGAGCCAGTGTCACGCACTATAGAAGCTCTGGGTTCTCATACTTGGCAAACCCTACTAGTCTGACTAGTATACATGCTGGCTTTGCTACTTCCACCTGTCAGGCTGAAAAGCTACAGACTTATATATAGGCAACTCAAGCAACCCTAACATGTTCATCCTGATATTACATATATGCAAATAAGGCAACTCAAATGTGTTGGTCTTGGTATTAAGTAGTGGCCCTCCCTGGGACATTGGCAACTCTAGTGAGCTCTCTGTCCCTAAAGGCTTGTCACTCTGTTACCTTGCTTTGGTAGCCTAGGTTCTCCTCATTGGTAAATTTGGTGGCCCCTAAGTCCCCTCCTATAGGTTCCGGTCCAGGCTGGCAATGTCCAAGTTTCCATCTAAGGAAGGACCTTCCTGAGGATTGCCTCTGCCCTTTCCAGACAGTAGGTTCGCATTGGTGACTGCTACCTGGAGGGCTTGGCACACCGTGGCAGACTGCGATGGCTTCACATTGAGGAGAGCCCATGACTCCTTCAGATGAGGGCACGGGTGACAGAGCCCCATGAGAGTAAAGGGGACGGAAAGCCTCCCCTACATCTTTAAAGGCTGATGGCAAGCTTCTTATCTAATCTTCTCATTTTATAAATGAGAAAACACAAGCCCAGGGAAGTGCTGGGATTATGGCAGAATCCCACACCTGGTCAGCAGTAGACCCAGGATGAACATCCAGGCCTCCTGATCCTTGTCAGGACTGTTCCCCTCTCCTTTTTCTCTTGTCATTATTGGGAGTGTGGCATCCTGGGGGAAAGCCATCACTGCCCTCCCAGCAGAGGCCCCTTCATTTGTTTGCACCCTCTCTGCTAGACAGTCGTCTTGAATTTCACAAGTACTGCGAGTGTGAATTGCCTGGAGTTACATCTCCTGGTTGAAGTCTATGGCAGTCAATATTTTTCTAGGATGGTATCTCTCAGCAAGTCTTATGCCAATAAGTGGCAAGCAGGTAATCAACAAGTACTTATTAGTCCCCTGATCTTTGTTCAGGTTTCTGAAGAAATATTACATTTAATTCCTCCTAGAGCAAGTGACAGACATCACTGTCAAAGTTGCTTAATTTAAGTAAAGGGGAAATTTACTGGCCCCAGATTACAAGCATGGATATCAAGTCATGGGAATGGCTGGGCCACAACTAGGACTTAGGAAACCTGGAAGCAAAAACTCAACAACATTAAGACTGTCTATTAGTTCTCATATCCACTATTCCCTGTGCATTGATCTCATTTTCCACACAGTAGGAAAATGTCCACGAGTGTTTCCTGATTTCACCCTTTCTGCTTCTGCCACTGGAGAGAGAATACCTTCCTCATTATGGGTGGGAGTGAGGGAGGTACTCACCCAACATGGACCAATCAGCTGTGACCTGGGGTGGCAGATTGTATTAGTCTGCTCAGGCTGCCATAACAAAATACCATGGACTGGTTNCAGTATTTTCTGTAACCACTACCTCTTCTCCCCACACTGCCCCTCACCTTTGGATGGTTGTGAGCTTACAGGGTAAAGAAGACAGGCCTTGTGATGGGAGGAAGAGGAGGGAGCAATGATCCATGTGGGCAAATAACCAGAGACCCATGAGGACAGGGCCCTGTGGGAGAATGCCACAGGCCATGGCACCAGGATTCGCCCCTTTCAGCCCCACTCTGGCTTGTGCAACACCCCTGCAGCTCAGAAACAATCCAGGGGAGACCAAGGCGGGAGGGAGATGCAGGCTGCACTGACACTGCTTCCATCTCTAGCAGAATGAGCTGTGCATAAGGGGACGGGGTGAGAAGAAGGACCCAGAATACAAATAAAGTTCAGTTTAGAAAACCCAAAGTGGCATTTGTTTTCTTTATTAATGCCCAAAGATTGAGCAGAGAGCGCTATACCTGCCACAAGAATACGGCTCTTTTCTTTCCCCAGGGAGGAAATAAGCTCAGACGTGACTTGCTTATTTGAGCTTTCTTTTGGTAAATTTATTGAAGTGTCACATATTTCAAAATCAGAAGTATACAACTCGATTAATATTCACAAAGTAAACTCACCCGTGTACCCAGCACCCACACAGGACTTTACTGGCACTGCAGCAGCCTTCACGTACCCCCTTCTAATCACCCCTAAAGGGTACCCACTCTCCTGACTTCCAACAGATCTATGTCAACTGTTTCTCAACTTAATATAAATGGATAAATCAAAGTGTACATTTTTGTGCCAGGCTTCTTTTGCTCAACATGTTTGTGAGACTCATCCATGGTGTCACATGTACTGTAATTCATTTCATTCTATGGCTATAAGGTGTTCTATTGCATGAACTACTGGGATTTCAGCCTCCACTCTTTTCCCGGCAGGCATTGGGCTGTTTCCAGTTTTTAGCTGTTGCACATGGTGCTTCTGTGAACACTCTTGTGCATGTCTTTTGGTGCACGTAGGTGGGCATTTGTGTTGGGGCTAATTTGAGGAGTGGAATTGCTGGGTGGGAGAGTAGGTGTGTGGCTCAGCTTTAGCAGAGACTGCCAAACAGTTTTCCAGACTGGCGGTGCTAATTAGCCTCCCAGCAGCAGTGTATGGGTGTGCCAGTCTCTCCACATCCTTCCCAACACTTGGTATTGATTCCTTTTCATTTTAGCCATCCCTGTTTGTATTAGGATTTTAGTCAGCTTGTTTCTAGTGTGAACAAAAGTGAGGAGGTGCTAATTTTAAGACTCTGAATGGCTTTTCCCTGCCACTTCCTGTTGTAGGTGGCCCAGTCCTCTCCTCCATTCCTTCTGCCAGGGAATTGGGGGAAACGGAGACAACTATTTTTTCACCGTCATAAAATATGGGAGCTGAAGAGGTGTCTTTCAAGATCACCTATCTCACCTCACCATACAGAGGAGAAAACTAACCAAGCAGGGGAGACGGGTTTTCCAGGATCTTCCAGCCTGCAAGTGCCTGAGGCAACACTCGGACTCCAGCCCCCTGATCATGACCCCGCTGCTTTTTCTGTCTCCCTTGTGCTGTTTCTTCATTATCATGTCCACGTGTCACTACCAAACTTGACAGTCAAGGATAGTCTTTGGGGAGAATGCTTCATATATCAGCCCAGGGGTGGACCGCTTAACCACCCACGCAGCTGGCCCCTTTGGGCTGTGAGAACAATCAGGGTGAGGCTTTCTGGAGAGAAGGGATGTGCTACCCACCCCAGCCTTGTTGTCTGCTTGGAGATTGAGGGGAGATTGCATTTCAAAGCTTCCGGAAGCCTCCCTAATCCTCATTTCTCATCAGCCTGGGCATCTGCCCTCTCACTCTGTGTCCTAGTTCCCAGACAGCCACGGCATCAATCAGGGCACAGGGAGGTTATTGTACTTTCTCTCCCCTCCACCATCATGTATTTTTTTTTTTTGTCAATAAGTGGATCTAATCACTTTTTCTTACGTGAGGGTAATACCAACACTTACTGAACGCTCGTTATATACCAAGCATCATGCCGTTTAATGTTCACAACAGCCCTATGAGGCCAGTACTATCTTATCTCTATTTTACAAAGGAAACATGGGAGTCTTAAAGAAATCAACATGTCCAAAGACCCACTGTGAAGTGGTTGAGCCAGGACTTGGACCCAAGAACCATGGCTCTGCAGCCTCCATCACTGAAAATCATTATCATGGGATCAAGTGCTGGCTCAGGGTTTGCCTTTCTTTAAAGAAGCCATATAAAAGAAAATCTGAAGCTATAAAGCAGACGTGTTTCCTTGTAGAAGGAACGCAGTGTTGTTTAAATGTAGTGCTCCACCGGGAACACTTAAAAGTGTTTGTTTTCACAGAATTTACTACTTGACTCCGGGGGCTTGGCAGAGTCAGAGAAACTTAACCAGTGTTAGGGAACTTCTGGCCTCCAATAATCATCGGGAAATTAAAATATAACTTCTCTTCATCAGAAAGGAGGCAGGAGGCATGTGTAATCACAGATTTTGGGGCTGATCACAGGTAGGAATACCTATGGACGTAAAGGCAGTAGGGGAAGAGAATTGGATTACACAGGATAATTTCAAGAGGGCTTCCTTTACGAAAATGGAAGCCCACCTTTCCCCAAGAGTAAAGAGGAGCCTATAGCAGAGTTAAGGTGGGAAGTTTAACAGGGAAAANGCCCCTATTTCTTACAGTTCTGAAGGCTGGGAATCCCGGGTGTCAGTATGGTTGGGTTCTAATGAGAGCTTTCTTCCTGGCTTGCACACAGCCACCTTTTTTGCTGTGTCCTCACATGAGCTCTCCTTTGTGAAAGAGTACAAAAGGAGACAGAAAGAGAAAGAGAGAGAGAGAGAGAGAGAGAGAGAGAGAACAAGAACAAGCTCCCTGGTGTCTCTAACCCCATCATAAGGGTCCCACCCTCATGACCTCGTGTAATCCTGTTATAATTTCCTCCCAAAGGTCCCCATCTCCATTGAGGGTTAGGGTTTCAACATATGAATTTTGAGGGGTCACAGATATTTAGTCCATAACAAAGAGTAAGCATTGCAGTCAGTACATCTGCCCACAGTATCTTGCAGTTCAACGGGGAGTTAAGATTTACATATGGAAGCAGTGGTGATAAAAGACTGCACCTCACCAATGTGTCACTGGTTATTTGGAAGAAGCCTGTGAAGAAGGCTGGTATTATCAAGGATGATACCACACACTGATGGCCTTCCCAGACTGGGAT
Source organism: Hipposideros armiger (assembly GCF_001890085.2). Lineage (NCBI taxonomy): Eukaryota > Metazoa > Chordata > Mammalia > Chiroptera > Hipposideridae > Hipposideros > Hipposideros armiger. The sequence goes on from NW_017731561.1 coordinate 2,670,758, forward strand.
ACTGGGGTAGAAGGAGCTGGAATTCAGCACGACCATGTCCCAGGTAGCCGTTGCTCTCTCAGCCTGAATCTTGGAATAAAGACACACAGGAGCAGATTTAAAAGTAAACCACAGATTAGAGTTTAGCCTAGCCATGCTGAGCAAAGCCGATTCACGGACAACCTACGTTCCCATGAACATGAACTAGATGTTTCTTGTTGTAAGTCACTGAGATTGGCAGTGGGGGGTGTGTATGTGTGTGTGTGTGTGTGGGGGGGGTGTTGTTTGCATTGTCACAGCAGAACTCTGACGAATACACAGAGTAACCATTTAACTATTATACTTTGGTAGGCTATGAGACGTAAAGAAAATGCTACCTGGCTGTGGCTGTTTCCCAGGATACAAATTGCTCCCATTCTCTGCGGGTTGCAGACTATTAAAGAAAAGTCAATGCAGCGAACTCAGTGCCTTGTTCCCTGTGCCATGAAGCTCGGGGTCCAGACATAGCAAGAGATAAACATGAGGTTTCCTAAAAGAATCTGACCTTTTCATACTGGAACGTCTAGCCGATAGTTACAGACTTTGCTCCTACAGCTTGAATCTCCATAATGCAAACGAGACGTGGTGGCACCGATCAATGAGATCACACTCTTCTAACTGTGCGAGGCGTCAGGGTTCTGATGTAACCACAGAGGAAATGGCGCCCAAGGAAGGAGAAAAGCTGGCCTCCCAAAGCAGTGTTTTCTCCCGCTGGCCATTCGTGGCGGTGAAATCCACTCTACTTTATTTCATTTTGTGCCGGCAGTGAACAGAGAAGGTGATAAAACTGTAAAAGGAATTCTCTAACTCCTGATCTCTTTTTGCCCAATGCTAGCTGCCTCTTTCTCATTCGTTTTAAGCGAGAAGCGGTGAAGGACAGTGGTTGAGGATTAGACTTCTTTGAATCTGAGTTTGAATTCTGGCAAGCCCCACAACGAACAGTGTAAAAATGACGTAAGCTCTCAGCCTCAGTTTCTTCATTTGTGCAATGAGTATACTAACAGGGCTGATCTCATAGGATAATGTCCCACAAGGAAATAATCTTGTGAGGCCTTAGCACAGTGCCTAGCAGGCAAAAAAAGCAGTCAATAAATAATAGAAATTATTACAGGGCAAATGTCGTTAGTGCAACTTTTCTTAGGAAAGCAACTGTGCATTACAGAAAGATAGGCTGTGTCATAGCATTTGCTTTTACCTTTTTACTATTGGCGGGGGGGAAGAAAACCTTAGGACCCAAATCATGATTAATTTATACACTATGTCTATGAACAACAAAACTTTCTTCACTTTCATTCTCCAAGAGGAATAAGGGTCAGTGGCACCGAAAATTTGGACTCACTGTAAAATGAAGCCTTCCGGAAACTTAATTTGGTTGAGAACAAACAGACTCGCCTCTCTGGTAATGACCTGTGGGCAAGTGTCCAGGCAAACATGTAGAGCACTTGGATCTTGGATTCCTCCACACACACCATGCTGGGGTGACAGCAGCTGTGCCGTGGAGCAGCCAAGGTGAAATGTGTCTACAGTGCGTTTGCCAGGAAGATAGGGAGAACATTCCAACAGCTAATGTGTTATCCAAATGGCAGGTCACCCCATTCTCAGAACTACTCTTCTCCT
>NW_017731561.1:2672532-2676231 GCF_001890085.2 Hipposideros armiger
GGGGGGGGGGGGGGGGGAGAGAGAACACGCACAAGGCAGGTGCCTCTCTTTTAAAATAAGGAAGCAATTTTAACTTCTAAATTATATGAATCAGCCATTACAAACGTTTCAAATTCCTCCCCTGGAGAAACATAGTATTTTCCCTACTACCCAAGCATTTTGTTTCCTAGTCCTTTTGCTTTCTCCCAGCCACTTCAGAATGCATTGTTCTCAGGGACCAAGCTAAGGAAGTTCACAAATGTATTTTCTGTAATACAGAGCTTGGTACTTGTTCCCATTAAAAAAATACACACACACATTCTTAACTACACTCAGAAAGGTAACAATTAATGTGCAATCCTAGAGCAAAGATCAGTATGACTCATGTGAAAGATTAACAAAGGGTCACTAGTAAAAATCCATTTTATTTTATTTTTTTAAAGAAGGTATAAGACATTTCACCTCTCTGAGAAAAGAAGAATAGGGAATATATTGGTATTTCTTTGATGACTGATGTTGGTTACCCTTTCATATGCTTGTTGGCCATTCAAGTATTTTCTTTTGTGAAATGCCTGCTAAAGTTTTTCCTTATTCGAAAAATTTGTATTTTTATTTTTAAATTATTGATTTGTTGGAATGTTTAAAACATTTACATTTAATATGATTACCAATAACTTGCTATTTGTCCATCCTCTTTTCCCGACTTCTGTTGAATTAGTCAAGTATTTTCTATTTTTCCACTTCATCTTTTCTAGTAGCTTTTACCTATACTTAGTATTATTTATAATACTCATCTAGAGATTATAATATTCATCCTTTAGCTTATCACATTCCACCTTAAATTATTATTGCACCCATGAACAATGTTAGAACCTTACAAAAGTATGATTCTGTTTATCCTTCTCCTGCCTTTTAAACTGTTTGTCATATATTTTACTTCAAGTATATTGTAACCTGAGAATATATTGTTATATGTACTTTTAAAAGCTAATAGTCCTATAAAGAAACATGTTTAGATATTTTATATTTATGCACATAGTTATCCTTTCAAGTGCTGTTTATTTCTCCCTACAGCTGTGGATTTACATCTGGATCATTTCCCCTTCATCCTGAAGGATTTTTTTTCTTTGTATTTTTGTTGTGTAGGTCTGCTGGTCATAAACTCTCTGTTTTTGATTGTCTGAAAATGCCTTCATTTTGCTTTAATTTTTGAAGGGTATTTTTCACTGACTGGAACATTTTAGATTGACAGGTTTTGTTTTGTTTTTTCTTTCAGCACATTCAACATGTTGTTCCATTGTTTCCAATGAAAAGTCAGTTATGATTCTTATTGTTGTTCCCATAGATGTAATGATTTTTTTCCTCTGACTGATTTTAAGATTTTCTATTTATCTCAGACTTTCAGCAGTTTGAGTACATTGTACCTGGGCGTGTTTTCCTTTTCTCTTTTCTTTTTCTTTTTTTTTTTTTATATGTATTCTGCTTTGTGTTTGTGTTTTTAAAATGTGTGGATTGAAGTATTGCATTGTTTTGGAAAATTTGGGGCCATCATCTCTTCAAATATTTTTTCTGCCTCTTCTCTATTTATGAGATGCCAATTACACTTATTTTAGTTGAGTGTATATTTTTCCGCAGGTCTTTGATGTTGTCATTATTTTCAATTTAATTTTTCTCCATGCTTCAGTTGAATAATTCCTATCGACTTACTCCCAGTTCACTAATCCTTTGATCTGCTTTGTCCAGCCTGCGCTTTAGTCTATCCAATAAATTTTTTTAAAGATATGGTATATTTTAGTTATAGAATTTCTCTTTGGTTCTTTTCCATAGTTTTCATTTATTTGATGACATTCTTCATCTTCAATCCCACTTAATCCTTCCTTTTCTCTAATTTTTTAACATATTTACAATAATTATAAATAAGTGCTTTTCTGAAAATTTTATCATATGCACCATCTGTGGGTCTGAGTCTACTGATATGTCTCTTAACTGTAAGTCAATTTTTCCTGCTTCTTCACATGTCATAATTGTTTATTGTATGTCAGACATAATGTGTAAAAGGCCGGTAGAGACTGAAGTAGATGATCATTTCTTCCAGAAAGGGCCCATACTTTCGTCTCACCTGCAGCTATTATTAGGGGCTGAGCCCCTAATAATTCAGTTGAGCTGAATTAGGGCTGGATGGCCAGTAGAGTTGTTTCAGTTAAATGTCTTGAGGAAGATCAGGCCCCTCCCTCCAGCAGGGTTTTGGGATCGAAGCACTGCAAGACTAAGATCTCTCTCTCTCTGCTTTCCACACCTTATTCCAGACTTTCTGATAATTCCTCTTATTGAATAAAATTCCCATGGCAGGAAATTGGTGGTTAGGGAGGGCTAACTCTGAGACTGGGGCTCTCCCAGGTTCCAATCTGCCATGCCAGCCTATGCATAGCCTTTAAAAGCTTGGCCAATTTCTCCTTGTTCCCTTCGGCGGGCTTGCTTCTCACCCAGACTCAGCAACCCCCGTGGAGATTAAAATTGTCTTTTGTCTGTGCACATCTAAAAAAGGCCTTCTCCCTGTCTGGATTTCAGTTTACTTAGATTTTTTTTTTCTTTTGCATCTATAGACTTTAAAGCCTTTAAAGAAAAATAAGATTTTTGGAAGATTATCTGTTTTTTGTTGTTGTTTCTATGGAGTGATGGTCATTTGTGGACCTCTGTATCCTAACTGATAGCAGGACTCCTGAATTTTATTTTGATGAGTTAAATAGCAGATTTCTTCAATGAGCCATTTTATTTTTTAAATAAGGTAATTAACAATTTATCAATTTATAATCTACTTGCAAATGATTTTTCCCATCCGTTGTGTCCAAAGCCAACTAACCTTCAAGATTGTACCTCCCTGCGTCTAGAAAGGTTGAGACAGAGATGGTGTAAAAGATCTAATTTACAGAAGGGAAGTGAAGGGTAACTAATCTTTATTAAGTGCTATAATATAGTAGTATGTCTGTAAGAGCTCTGCGTGGCTCTTTACATACATCATTTCATTTTTTAAGCTGCAAAGATATTTATTGGACATTTGCACTGGGTTGGAAGAAACTGGTAGAGATGGAGGTTGCACGGGAACCCTGGGGTCAAGATTCCAGCCAGGGAACATGAATAGAGGTGAGGAAAAGGTCTTTCTGATGGAGGAGGGGGGCTGAACAGTTAAGGTGTTAAACTTGGGAGTGAATTCACTTATTCCTGATTTAGTATGTACCGGGAGCCACGAAATGAGGCACCTGGGCCCCACATGCAAGCTGCACATGCTAACGCTTGGTTCTCTGTTCAAACATAAGACCCTTAGGCACCACCAGGGTGGGAATCTCAAACAGAAGACAACCTTGCAGATGTGGAATGCTTAGCTACCCTGAATTTCTCACTGCATTACAGATATTTCGGTTGGTTTCTCAGTTCTGTTTCCTGGGAAAGATTTTGTTTGTCATTGAAATAACGACACCGCATGGCACTGCCCTAAGGTGAAGGGCTGACTCCAGTGCTTTTAATGTAGCTTAAGTACAACTGAAGAAATTGTAGGTAAGCCACATTATTCTCTGTGGGAAACGGTACACTTTGAATGATGTTCTTCCAAAGTTACAGTGATGCCTGCTGAAAAGAAAATGAGGAGTTTCTTTCTGTTCTTGTCACTTAGCCCTTATTTCCACTCTGTGCAATTTCACTTGCCATACGTTTCCTCTCTTCTCC
>NW_017731561.1:2677204-2679942 GCF_001890085.2 Hipposideros armiger
GGCCTCATGATTGCAAAGTGGCTGCCTCAGCTACAAGCATCATACAAAGACAGAAACAAAGGCAGCCAAGATGTTGAGAAATTGCCTTATATGTGCCTGTCTTTTATCAGCGAGGAAAGTGTTTCTCAGCACACTTCCCCTTCTATTTCATAGACCCGTGCTTGATCATACGGCTACCTATGACCACAAGAAAAGTCTGGAAAAGTGAGTATCTGACAAAAAGAGGTTGAGTTTATCATGATTAAATTAGCAGAAGTAATCATAATTCATCTCTGAGGGCTGTGTGCTTGGCAACCCAAACAAAATCAGAGTCTTCTAAGAGCTATATGGTGTGCATGGTAATTTCCTTTAAAATACTTCAGTATAAGTGATGTGATGTGTATGTGTGCGAGTTAACCCTACACTCTAGGGATGAGTAGTTAATTAGTATGTGAAGGGTCCTTATATGAATCAGTACTTTTGGGTTAGTTAAGTCGCATAAAGAATGTTAGGAGTACGTTTTTATTGGTGAAATCGGTAGTGTTTACGATCACTTAGAAGTGATCCTCCTTCCTCAGGCTGAGGATACAGGAGATACAGGACAACATTTGCTTTGTCTCCTGCTAAGAAGGGAGGATGGGGTTAAGCTGGATTTGCTTTCAGCTCTTGAATCAACATTGAGCCCGCCTTGTCTGCCAGGCCATATGGTTTGCAGAGAGGCAGCCCCAGATTGGGTTTTTGGCAGATGGAGGGAGCTGTGCTGAAAATGACAGAGCCTAGCAACTGGAAAGGCAAGGTGGCTGGCAGGTGAGAACCTGGAGAGGAGGCAGGTTGGGAGCAGGAGGAAAACCTAAGAGAGAGGCAGAAGACAAAGCAAAAGGAAATGTTTCCTGGTAAAGAAAGGGGGGAAAGCATTATTGGCATGCATGATGCCACACAGTATTTCCCAAGCTTTTTTCTTTTTTGCCACATTTGTGTGCTATACTATCTTTAGTTAATATTTGTCTTTATACTGCCTCTTGAAAAACTTAAATAAATTCACTTTAAAAGGAATATGTCGTCACAGCCACATATGGAAAGTTGATCATAATTGGATGGTAATCATAAACATAAGTAAAAGAAAGACGATGGTGATATTAAATTCTAAATAGATACTATTGCCTACTGAAGACTCTGGACTTGGACCTACTCTCTCTTCAACAAAAAGAGAATTAGAGTGTTTAAGACATAATAGCTTCAAACAGACTTCTTTGATATGATCAGAAAGTTTGAAAAAGGAACAGTTTTTCTTGCTGTGTGAATCAGTGTTGTTTAATGCAGCTGTATATCAATGATGCATGATTCACTGGAACATTTTGGAAAATCCTTGGGGTGGGGACCAAACAAACATGGCCCTAGGAGTTAGGAGATGGGCTTCCAGTTCTAGGTCTGCCACCATCATCTTGGGCACATTTCTTTACTGGGTCTCAATTTTCTCATATGTTGGAGGAATGGAGTTGAACTTCCCAAGAAATAGCAAATTGGTTTCATCTTTTCAAGTTCCATACTGGGTACAATGCTGAAGCTGTATTCAAGCTCAGTGAGTAAGAATGCCATAGTAGGTTAGTGGTGTCTGCGACAGGGTCAGAGCTTGAAGTGGTGAGATGCATGTTGGCCATCTGCTATTCCTAGAGTAGGGCCTCTCTAGGATACCCCCTGATTCGAGCAGCCTGTGGTTGTATGATTTACATAATCACCCAAGACCAAATTGGCCTTGCTGATTTGTTTGTGACTGATAGCAAAGTATGAAGCCACACAATTTTTGGAAGTGATGGGCAAACAGTTTAGTCCAATCTGACAAGCACTCATTGAGGACCTACACTGTGTTTAGCCCCTGAGTTAGGGATACAAAGATGAATAATAAAACTTGGTCCCTATCCTGGAAGAGCTCTGTAACCTGTGAATGTGATCTTATTTGGAAATAAGGTTTTTGTAGATTGCTCTGGGTTGAATTAACCCCCCCCCAAAAAAAAAGATATGTTGGCGTATAAACCCCCAGTACTTCAGAATGTGACCCTATTTGAAGATAGGGTTTTGACAGAGGCAATTAGGTTAAAATGAGGTCAATGGGGTGAGCCCTAGTCCAGTATGACGAGTGTCCACATGAAAAGGGGAAATCAGGACACAGAGACAGACAATGTGAAGAGACACAAGGAGAAGGTGCATCTACAACCCAAGGAGAGAGGCCTGGAACAGATCCTTCCCTCACAGCCCTCGGGAGGAACCAACCCTGCCAACACCTTGACTTGGGACTTCTCTAGTCTCCAGAACTGTAGGACAATCCATTTTTATTGTTTAAGGCACCCAGTTTGTGATGTTTTGTTACAGCAGCCTTAACAAAATAATACACAGATGCATTTAAATCAACATGAGGTCAGACTGGATTAGGGTGGGCCCTAATCTATGACTGGTGTCCTTGTTGGAAGAGGAAATTTGAAAGACACAGAGAGACACACATGCCCAGGAAAGAATGCCATATACAATGGAGGCAGAGATTGGAGGGATGCATCTACAAGCCAAGGAATGCCAAGGAGTGCCAGCAGCCACTGCAAGCCGGGAGAGAGGCATGGAACTGATTGTCCCTCAGAGCCCTCTTGAAGAAGCCAACCTGGCCAACACTTTGACTTCCGACTTCTAGCCTCCAGAACCGTGAGAGAATGAAATTTGCTTTAAGCCAGCCACTTATGGTGATGTGTTATGCAGGCCTAGGGAATTTACAC
>NW_017731561.1:2682814-2696075 GCF_001890085.2 Hipposideros armiger
TGTGGAATTTTGGCTGAGGGTAGAGGTCAGTGTTGGAAATTTTGGTTTTAAACATTTGAAGCCTGCTTCTCACAGTATCCCTTTTGCATGTACATATTATTGGACCAAAGTGGGTCCCATGGCTGCCCCTAGATACAAGCTGGGAAAAAAGCTGATATCCCAAAATTGGCTTAAAACAACCACAATCTATTTTTTTAAGCCTGGAAAAAGTGCTTCCTTGAACAAAATCAGGATTCTGTTAGCAGGAAGGAAGCTGAAAATGGCTGGGGTGTAGACTTCTCACAGCATCTGTCACAAATGTCGTGTTCTTTTCCCAAGAGCTTTCCATTTATATTCCTATCTCATCCTCACAGCCTTCCAGAGAGTCAGGTAGGTTCTGTGTGTTAAAGATAAATAAAGTTAGACTTCGGTGAGTGAGTAGTTCAGAGTGCTCTGTGCAGCTTTCTAAAATGTGTTTCTCACAATGAAAACTGAATTCTGTGGTCAAGATCTTTGGGGGAAATTGTATATTTAAAACATTATAACACTTGCTGAGCACCTCTTCTAAGACAAGAACTGTGAGAGGTGACTTAGACATACTCTCTCATTTCACCCTCTCAGCAACCCTATGATGTAGGTCTTATTAACGATCACCTCATTTTTACAGATAAGTCATCCAAGTTTTGACAGGTGAGAGAACTGTTTCAATGTCACCCAGCTGGTAAGCGGTAGAACCAGGATTTAGATCGGGGAATCTCTTTCCAAAGCCTGTGTCTTTATGAAAGAACGTTACAAAGTTTAAAAGATTGCCTCGCCCCAGAACTTCTCAGAGCCATTACTATACTAGGATGCATTTTGTAAAATAAAATGTATTAAGCTCCAAGAGGAGGTTCTAAATCATTGACCACAAAACTCTACAGGCACATTTCATTTTATTGCCCTTCACTTTATTGCACTTCACAGTTGTTGCATTGTTTTACAAATTGAAGTCAAGACCCTCCACCAGCAAAAGTTTTATGACTCACTTTATTGAGATACTCACTTTATTGTGCTTGTCCAGAACCCAACCCCCAGTATCTGCAAGGTATGCCTGTAGTCACCAAAGATCTAGCAGGACTTTGAAGGGTTAGCATCCTGAGTCACACACTTCTTAAAATATTGGTGTAGTGAAGAACACATTGAACTATGAATTAGAAAACATGGGTTCTCTCTGCCGTTCTCCAACCCTGCACCCCTAATTCTTGTACCTAATTCCTACTTGTCTTTCCAAACTTCAACATCTTGTTCTGGTATATCTTCTCCAGATAGCTTTTCTGGATCTCTAGGCCTGATTTTGGTGTTTCCCTTTCTGTTACTTAATATTGCTCTGTGCATTGATTCCCAACAGGGAGCGAAAGTGCCCACTGCCCAGAAGACATTTACTGATGCATGGAGCCATTTTTAGTTGTCACAACTGGTGAGGAGGCAGGGTGCTATTGACATTTGATAAGCAGAGGCCAAGGATAATCTGAGCATCCTACAACGTATAGGACAACCCTCACTCCCCAACAACCAAGAATTAGGCAGCCCAAACTGTCAAGATTATTTCAGTCATAGCACTTATCACACTGCCTGAATCTTGTATTTGCTTGTCTGTGTAGGTTCTTCACTCAACTGTCCACTTCTTGACTAGAAATCAGGGCTTCTCAGAATGTATAGGATACAGGCAGGTCTTAACATTTCCTGCTGAAGGAATGAAGTTAGTGATAAGTTTTAGTAGGTGCATTTGGGGGTGTCTACCTAGTCCATGGCCCCTATTCTTGAGTACTGCTGCATCTTACTCATATAGTAGTGGGTGCTGGTAGCTTTGTTTATGCTACACAACTTTGCTCCTTTGTCCTAGTTGTTGGAACAGAGGTGGACATTATATTAGTCCATCATATTTCCTCTCCATGGAATTTAGAATTGATATTGAGAGGCACTAGCCAGTCTCTGCTAGTCACTTGAACTTGGGGACTATAGAACAACCATCTTTGGCCATGGCTTGTGAAAAAAATCTGATCGAAGGAGGAGAATGAATTCATTGCAGATGAGTACAGACCTGAGAGAATGCAGCATGCAAGAGACAATCACCTTGGTTTCCAATGGCTTTCTACTTGCTGGTTCCACTAAGCCCATGTGCGTCCCTCTTGCACTTTTCAGGGGTTCATTCCTACACCTTTATAATAAGCTCCCACTATTTTATTTTAGTCTGAATAGGTTTCTGTCTACACAGAATCAAAGAGTTTTTAATTAAGCTACAAATTAGGAAAACAGCCCGATTTTCCTAACCTCAAATGCAAGGGTCTTCCTTCTCCAAAACATGAGAGCTTGGAGGGAAAAAAATATTATGCCAGAGGGTCTATGAAATGGACATTAAAAGGCACCTCTATCATCCCATTTTCAATATTCTATAAAGGGTAGCTGGAAAGGCCATCCCCACTTTTAGATGATTACCCAGAAAAAGTGACTAATGTCTGGGGGATGGGAGGCTTGCTTTAGACTCTAAACTCTATAATGTTGCAGAGGCATGAATTTCCCTGTAAATGAAAGGCATTAACCATCCATTTTAGTTTCAATACATCAAAAGAGGCTCGTGGAGACAATTATTTGCTGATGGGGCACATGACCTTGTTGGACCTGACATTTATTTTATCTTCCTTTGAAAACAGTTAAAATTGCACAGTTGATACTTTGCACTTCTAAACTTTTGCGTCTTGGTAATTACCACAAAGAAATAATAATAATAGATGATTAAATCTGGCTGTTAACTTGGAATATGCTTTGCGATTTTTATTTATTTATTTATTTATTTTAAGGAAAGACCAATAGAAAACTTCTCAGACGTGTGAAAATAAAGGAAAGCCTCATTCAAATAGAGTGGGGAAGCCCTGAAGGGGGAGCTCTCATACACATACCATTTCTAGCAGCTTACTGTACAAATTTGGGCAGGGAGAAGCTTACTTTGCTACCCCCGCTGGAGGAAGGGAGATTTTCTCCTTGCCTAGCAACAGCCCAGCCAATGAAAAACCACCATTCTCAGCTAATGAGAAACCACTGCCACTCTGAATTCTTGCTCTCCTCCAATGAAATCCTTTGAAACAGGCCTTCCAATTTTCTCCTTTCCTCTATAAAACATGCTCCTCTTTGTTCTTCCGATTTGCTTATGGTTCACCACAGTTTGCATGTTCCAAATTATGCTTCCTTCTGCTATTCCTGAATAAACTCATTTTTGCTAGTAAAATAACTGGCTATTTTACTTTTAAGGTTGTACAAAGGTTTCAGGGATATGGCCACATAATGTGAAGCACTCGCAGTTGCCTCTAGCTGTGATGTCTGGCGAAGCACAGGAAACAGCGGCTCCATTTGCTGGTGTAAGCCCAGGTATCAACTCTGAGATCTGTGGCTAACTCCAAATTTGACCTGAGAACAGATTCTGTCAATTAAAGTATTTTCAAATGCAGGGCTGGTCATTTCCCTAAAGGGGGTCTTCCCTCTTCTTGACCTGCTCCCACAAATCTGTGATAGTTTTCTAGAGAAATAGCTGTTACATCCCCTACTACAAGGACCTATTTTGTCCTTGATTTAGCCAGCACAAATTCCCAGTGGCATTCACATGGTGGATTAAGGCCTTCTGAGATCATTGTTCTCCACGGCAGACTTTGTATTCATAAAAGCTTGACTACCTTCTTGTCAACAACCAACCATTTGTTCTTTGCGGTAAAAACTCCATCCCTTATTATTAAACTCCACCTACTCACCATTGTTTCCAGATCTCAAAAGAATGTTTGCCTAATCTGTTTTCTTTAGTGATTCTCAACTCCGAACACCTTTCTCCTTGGTGGTAGTTGAATTAGAATTTTATATATAAAAAAACAAAAACTCTCATTTCTTACAGCCTTTATTTTAAGCTGTAGGTCTTCATTGATACAGCGTGTATGAAAGGAGCTCCTGGTTAGGCAAGTCTTTGCCTTCTGCTCCCTAAACCTCCAGTGTCAGGATTACATGTGGAATAAGGAGTTTAAAACATTGTATTAATATGGTAGTCAAACAATAATCTCGGATGCAGAAAAGTTTCTACTCCCATGAAAGGATTTTGTGCATTAATTTAAAAAGAATAATGGGGTGGGGGGTGGGGGATGGCGGGAAAAGATGACTGCTTGTATGTAAGGCCCCTAGTCAGAGTCAGGATTCTTTGGCTCTCCGGAGAAAAATCCCATGCTAGCTCACTCACATTTTTTCTTTCAGAAGCCTGTATTAGATTGTGGAAAAAGCAACAGGGGGAGAAAAATCTGTAATTTTAATGGCACTGCAGAGACCACTTTGAAATATTAAACATCTCCACAAGAACAAATATAATAGCTTCCACCTGATGTCATAGCCACGTGTTCTTTTTAAGGATCCAAGCACGGAGGCGAGTTTTCCTGACGTAGATGATGACTGGGTCCTTTAGGACACTGAAAGACGTCACTCACAGGACACTGTCGGCTGCCTGCTGTGTGACTCTTCCATGAGCCAGGGCTTTGAAATCAGTGTTCCTTCTCTAAGGCCAGGGCCATTGCAGCCAGCGGTGACTCAAGCAGATGGCTGACTGTGACAAGCCTCTTCTGATTGGTAATAAAAATACCAGAAGCTACACCGCATTGTGTACAAATACGTGAGGCTATTGCTGATTCCTTTGTATCTTTAGGTTCTATTTTGAGAGCGGGTTGATCTTTTCCATGCAGAACCCTCATGGAATGAGCAATCACACCAGGTGTGTGTTTGAAGCATCTACTGCCGTTTGGAAAGTCAGAATGGTTTTTTCATCAGCCTTCAAAACCATACCTTTACCCTCTAAGGTTTCTGACAGACTGCTCATGATTTGGGGGTGGGGGAGAGAAGAATTTCAAACACCATCACAGGTACTCCCAGACTGAAAGACTAACTCAAATTCAATTGCCTGTCTCTTCCCTGAAGAGATGCTGCTAATGAACAAAACAATGAGAAAAAGTAAAATTCAGGATGGAAGTGGAAGTGGGGGCAGAATCGAAATGCTGAGTAACCCATTCCGTAGGTAATGAGTCCAGAAATAGTTGAGAGTTGATTCTGAACTTCCTTTGCTTGATGAACTGCATTGGTTCACAAATGCCTCAGCATCAAACCACCTGGGGAGCTTTTATAAAATTGCAGATTCCCAGGCCCCACCCCGAGAGGCCCTGCTTGGGCATGTGTAGGTTGGAGCCAGGGAATCTGGATTTTAAATAAGAAGCATAGGGGATTCTAACCTACTACTGCTGCACTAAAATGTGATATTAGTAACTTTAAAAGTCACAGGGCTGAGTGCAACCCAAGTTAACTAACTGCTAACTCTGTGGTCTCCATCTGCCAGTCATGAGGATTCTGGGCAGGGTGGTGAGAAGCAGCTGGATGGAGAGAAAAGATAAGGAATAAGGGGTCAGAAGGTCCAGTGTCCAGTCCTTGACCTGTCATTTATTAGTCATGTGGTTTTTGGCATCACTCACAGATGAGGCTCAATGCCTCACCTGTACAATGGGGCCTATAATTCATGCCTGGCTTTCCATATTAGGTCATGAGGAGCAAATGAGAAATAACTTGCTAAAACATTACATGTTAACAGTTACAATGGTTTTATATAAAAAAGCAGTATTTCCCCTCTTCAGTCTAATGATGGCGTACTCATATTCAGCATCCCCAGGCCTAAGCACCTTGTTCAGAGAGCCAAAGAAAGCCTCGTAGGTTATAAGGGATGGCTCTGAATGCAGTTGTCATGGCCTGCAAGGCAGTGGCTTTCAGAATCACCAGCTGCGGCCGGGACAGAGGAAGGTTCTGGGGCTCCATGCAGAATCAGAGTGTCCGGGAGTGTGGGTGGGAATCTGCCATTGAATAAAGCCAGAGTTTATTCCTATTCATATTAAAAGTGGGGGAGTCTCTGAGCAGGTAATAACAGAGGCTGGGGACCTAAGAGTTGACTGACCTTGCAGGCCTCTTTCCTATTTCCTATGGCCCAGAAAAAAAAAAGTGCCTTGGTGCGCCCCAATCCTTTCCTTCACCCCCCACCCTTCATTTCTACCCCATATACTCTTTTTACCTCCCCACAGCTGGTCTACCTACCCACGGCTCCAGCCTTTGTCCTCTGCTCTAAAACCATGTCCCTCTATCAAAACTCCTTCCCTCCCTGCCAGTCTCAAGTAAACTGGCCCCAAATTCAGTTCCCACAAAGGTATGTGGCATAGGTTCTGGCACTCTCAAGACTCAGCTTCTGTTTTAAAACAGATTTTTTTTTTTTGCAGTTTATAATTTTATCTAAGTATTCCATCAAGGCATTCCTAGAGAATTCCAGTAGAGGAATATGAGTCATCAACCTCAGGTCAGCCAGGAGGATATTGGGGACAAGGGCCCCATCCCTCCGCCTGCGTAGCCATCACCAGCCAAGCCAGCAGATGTCCATATAGTCAGCTTCGTTCCAAATAGCCAATTACTGGACCCCTTCATCCTCCCGCCTGTCCCCTCCCTTCCTCCACTTTCCAAAACAAGGCCACAGGGTGTTTCCCCTCTACATATAGAAGGTCTCCATGCTCTGGCCTTTCATCATCTTATTACCCAACTCCAGAGAGCTTCCAACTTGCCTCTGATCTGAGATGGGGCCATAGAGTCTCTAATGCTTCTGATTTCTCTTCCAGGGAGCTGGCAGCCTCCCTTCTGGGCATGGCGGGGCCCATGGAGCCTTGTTTTTCTGTTTACTCATTTCTGGTGTGACGTAAGGCTTATCGTGTGAGAATTCTCACAGCCAAGGATTCCCCCGAACCCCATTAATTTAATAAAAGCTCGTTCTGTGACTACTGTGTTTTGACAAGGGCAGTGTGTCTTCCGCCAACATTTTTAAGGACTGTTTTGCTTGGTTTGAGGGATGATTTTTTAAAAAACTTTTTTAAGTGGAGAGGAAAAATAAAGTGGATGGTAGATTAAGAAGATAAATACAAGGGGATACGGTCGAGGAAAAGACTGAGCTAGTGGCCTCCAGTGGGGGAATCGGAGATGATGGGCCCTCCAGTTGGTAGGACATAAAATCCAGGAAGCGAAGGGTGAGAGAATGCTGGGAACTAGCAAACCTGAGAGGAGCCAGCACGTTATTACTCTTTTATGATAGCCTATGTCTTACAGAAATACTTTCAGGAATACTAGGCTGAAAAAGTCCTGCTGCATCTCATCAACCTCTAGAGCAGGAGTCAACAAACTGGACCAACTTCCTGTTCTGTGAGTAAAATTTTATTGGAAAAGAGGCATACCCACTCTGATCGTCTATAGCTGTTTCCACCCTACACCAGCAGAGTAGCTACAGGAGACCATATGGCCCACGAGACCCAAAATGTTTGCTATCTTGCCCTTTACAGAAAGAGTTTGCCGACTCCTGGTCTAAAGGGCTGTATCCCCTAGAACACTCCTTTACAAACGTTCTCTCTTACCAACAGAATACATTTTTGTAAAGAATATTTTAAATGTAGAAGCCCATGAAAAAGGTATAAGGTGATACAGGGAGGGATAGGAGCCACAGAGCCCACCACTCAGCCTTTCTTCAGGTTCTTCTCTCCCACTAGTGTTGCTGAAACCCAGGGTTCCATGGAATAGAGTTTGAAAATCACTCACAGCACATGCTTCTTGAGGGCAAGGTATGCTTTAGTTTCTTCTGTGTCTGCAGTCATGTGGGGATATGTTCTGAGAAATAGAGCGTTAGGCAATTTCATCATTGTGTGCACATCATAGAGTGTACTCACACGAGCCTAGTTGGTACCGCCTGCTACTGTTAAATTGCACATGCTATGATTTTATGTGACTGGCAGTGCAGTAGGGTTATTCACACCAGCATCACCGAAGACACGTGAGTGATGTGTTGCGCTAAGACATGATGATGGCTACGACATCACTAGGCTATAGGAATTTTTCAGCTCCACTATAATCTTATGGGGCCACTGTGGTATATGCATTCCGTTGCTGGCCGAAATGTTGTTATGCAGCACATGACTATATTTAGTGACTGGCACACAAAGATACTCAGACAGATATGATGAATGAGTAATGAAATGAAGTGCCACCAGTCAAGACCCCAAATCCCCATGGCCACTGCCAAATCTCTCTCTGCCCTCTGTCATCTAAACTGCCCCCAGGAATGATTTACAACCACTGTCTTCTCTTCCTATACCCTCACATTGCTAGTTTGCCATTTTAGCCCCATTGCTTTGCAGGAACTATGATCAACGAGGTCCCCAATGATATTCTTTCCTACCACAGGCCATGGACATTATTCAGTTCCTATCTTTGGATGACCCTTTGGGTATTTGATGGTTCCTGAATTTCACCACCTCTGTGGCTTCTCCTTACACCATAATTTTCTGGTTATTTTTATCTCTCTCTGGCCTTTGCTTCACTGTCTCTGAAATGGGCTCTGCTTTCTCTGACCCTAAATAATGGTATACTTTGATCATTGGCATCACGTCAATCTAAATTTCAGACTCATTTATCTAACCTCCTGTTAGATAGCTCCACTTGGCATCCCAAACTCAACCTGTCCCAATCTGAATTTACCATCGTCCTGACAAATTGCTTCCTGTTCAGTTTGCTCTCTCTCACTTGATGACACCATCACCTGGCCAGTTCTTGTCAGCTTCAACCCCAGGACCTTGGCATCTCAAATCTAATACCAAACACCGAATTCTACCCATTTTGTGTTCTGAAGATTTCTTGACTCAATCCCCTTTCTCCGCCTTTTATCATATGTTTTGGGATGGCTGCAGCAGCCTCTTAACCGGTCTCCTGAAGTTTTGTACTATAACCCATCTTCACTGTGCAGCCACAGGAGTTATGTCACTCACCCATCCCCCAACACTCCCATACTTACATGCTCTCCATGGCTTCTCAGTGCACATGGGATAAAGGCCAAAACTCGTTAATATGGTGTACAAGGCCCTACAAGGGCTGGTCCCTGTTTATCTCTCCGATCTCGTCACACATACTTTCTTCATTTATTGTCTCTGAACTATGCTGGTCTCTCTTTTTTGTCAAACATGCCATGCTCCTTCTGACCAAAGAGCCTTTATCTATGCTGCTCTGTTTACCTGATATGATCCTCCCTAAATAATTCCTATTCGTCCTGTGAAGCTTAGCTCAAACACCACTTTCTCTGAGATGTTGCTGTCCCTGACTAAATCAAATGAGTCTCCCTGGGGGTTGGGTGTGTGGCTATGTGACCAAGTTCTAATGGTGGTGATGTGTGAGCTAGTACGTAATTGGGGATCTATTTGTTATAGCAACCAACATCACCAAATGAGGTTAATGATCCTTCTATGAAAAAGGGACTAGATCAATCTTTTTATCCAGAACATCTCATCTCAGGAGAGAATGAGAACTGCAGGGGAAGACTGGGACACAGGTGGTCCCAGGAGCTAAGCCCTGAGCCAGGCGAGGCGCATCAGTAGGTGCAGGAGCTCAGCTCATGGAAATCCCATCCGAGACCCCTGTCTGCCAACATGTGTGCGTGTGCTTATGTCTAATTATGCCTTTGTGCATTGCGGATTCCATTCCAATCTTAAGTAGCAGCAGAGAAAATAGTCGAGAAGAAGGCTTTTTATAGCAGAAGAACTCACAAAATAGAAAGAGAAAATCCATACAAAGTTTGGTTTGACAATATGAAAGTAGTATGAATAAATAACTACAGCCATTATGTGAACTTCTCATTTTGTCTAATTACCATGTAGCGCAATAATAAGTTTATCATTAAATATGTCAGATGCGCTTTGTTGTTATTAATAATTCATTGGATCGTAACTGCAAACTTTGTTCTTGAATTTACAGCCTGCATTGTTTGTTCACGTTACTGCTCACAGCTTAAAAAATTAGAGGGGAATTTACTACCCTCCTGTCGTAAACAGCTTTAGGGCTGAGGAAAACTTGAGATCATTTTGTTGGTATCTAGATTTTATGGTTCTTGTTAACTTGTTTTAATTTTTGACTGTGTGGACTGAGTTGGAAAGGTGCTGAGGACTGAGAACGATTGCTGGGCCAGAGATCTACGGGTTTTGGTGGATCCTCTGGACCACTGGAGCCTGGCTGCATCAGGCCACCTTCGTGGTCAGTTAAACCAAGCAGGGATTTGGCAGTCAGCCTGACTTTGTTTCAGCATGTCTGTACATTTAATTCATTGCATATATTACTTGCAATATTCCTTGTATATATTAATTGCATAATAATATACCAGTGACATTAAAGCGTTCAGGCAGCATTGCTTTGTATGAATGGAAAGGGAAAGTCTCACACTCCAATACCAGATGAGGCTAATAAAATAATAACAGCATCTGACACTTACTGGGCAGATACTATGTGCCAGGCACAGTGATAACTGTTTCACATCTTAATGAATCTTTACAACAATCCCAAGAGGGAGGGAGAGTGGTTCACCACTTCCTCGCATACACTTTGAGAGGAGATGACAAAGCTGAGGGAACCAGGGCCAACTTGTGGATGAGGTCAGTAACTTCACTCACCTCTTCCAATTTTTCTCCATCACGTTCTCCTTAGTATAACATATCTGAGAGAGGCAAAACCGTGAAGTGGGGGAATATGTGTTCACTGCTCCTCCACTGTTTCTGGGAGATTTCGGCCATATTGACATTGATTTGGGATGAGGCAGAAGGCTCTCATTGCATCTGTTTCAACAATTTTATATTCAACAAGTATATATTATAGTCAACCTATATACATAACATATAACAAATATATATACAGGGGGTGCCAAAAAAATGTATACTCATTTTAAGAAAGGAAACAACTATATCAAAATTGTAATACAATGAAAGACGCTGGCATACATTTGATTAACACCATCTTTTGAGCCAACTTTGCTACCGTACTTCAACTCAACTTTGAAAAGTAATACATAGATAACATCTCTTAAAATATATACATTTTTTTTACTCCCCTGGTAGATATATTAAAAAATATATACAACGTGCTGGGTGCTGAGGGTAACTTCATTCTCAACAAGCTTACGATCTACTTGGGGAAGGCTGAAGAGTGAACAGATTATTGAAATACACGGAGATGAGTAGTGTGGTTGGGAGAAGTATAGGATTCTGTGGGAATCGCTAACCCAATTCGGGACCAATCAGGGAAGGCTTCCTGGAGGAAGAGATATCTATGCCGAGGCCTGTAGGACAGGAGAGAATAAACCAGGAGAAGGGGAAAGGTGAGAAATAAGGCTCCCAGGCAACAGTACCAGCACTGTGCTGTGAGCCAGGAGAGACTGCTGCATACAGCCTGTTGATGGTATAATGGCTTTGCCAGATAAGTACTGGGTGGTCCTTTCCAGCGAGTTCTCCCCTGCCTGCTACTGTGCCTGATCTTCTCAACATTAATCCTTTAACAAATATGTCTATCAATAAATCAATCAGATTTATTAAATATAGTAATACCTTGGTTTGTGAGCATAATTCGTTCCAGAAACAAACTACTTGTATTGCAAGGCATTGCTCTTTACCATGTATTAGAAATGTTTGCTCATCTTGCAGAACACTTGCAAACCAAGTTACTCGCAATCCAAAGTTTTATTGTATTTACGACATGGAAGGCATCGGGTGGAGCATTGAGGAGAATTTGAACTCTTAAGACTCTGCTTCTGCCTTCAAAGAGTTTACTGAGTGTGAGGTTGGAACAATTCTCAGGGGAAAAAAGAAAATTTAAATAATAACGCAGGCACGTAAGTAAGAGAAAGAACCTGCAGGAATGCAACACTCAGGCTCTGGATTCACATCCTCATTCTACCACTTCCGAGCCATGCAACCTTGCACAGGTGACTTAACCTATCTGAGGTTCAGGTCCCCATCTATCAAACAGAATAATGAAAGGTCCCTTTCACGGCCGCAACAGGGATTAAATAGTAAAGCCTGTACAGCATTTAGCATGCTGTTCAGCGCAGAGCAGGCTCTCAATCAATGTTTTAGCCATTATGATATTATTATAATTAATTCACTCCATAAATACTTGAGTGCCTCTTCTGTGATGCCTTCTGTATATTTTATATCAGGCCTTCTGGCTTCATGCCACACCAGCCATGGTCCTGGCACTCGACTCTCTTCCTGCCATTGGATTCTACTCTCGCATCCGTACCATCTTATCAAAGAAACAGAAGCCACAAGCCCTGGGGACGCTTGTCTGTCTGTCTCACAAGCAGGCCTCAAATTCTCCTGGGCACCTCCTTAACTCTCCCTGGACTGTGTCTCACCGCGCTGTTGTGGCGGGCTGGCGGAGGGCACTCAGCCTTCCGCCTTTGCTCCCTTGCCAGTTAATTGTATACCATCCAGTGACACCTTATCCCATATGAAGCTATACTTTTGTTTATTATTCTATGAACATCTAACATTCGCTGAGCCCATACTATGTGCTAGCAGAATTTGTCAATGGTCTTGCTTAGGGGATAGAGAATTATAAAGTTGGGTTGAAACATCCAGTCCTAAACCGTTCTGTTCAAATAGAATCAGTAATCAAAAGTATATTTGTTAAAAAAAAAAAAAGTCTAAGATCTAGTCAATTTATCCACTAAAGAACAAGTAAGGATTTGTAATGTGATGTTTTGAAATAACACTAAAAGTAACTCTTATGTATTCATTCACTCATTCACTCACTCATTCATTCATTCATTCATTTAATGTATGATGATGTGAGGCCGTTGCCTATATTTCCCAGCCCAGTGCCTGGGAACCCTGGAGCATTGTCAGGAGAGCAGGTTTAAGGTGCTGGTGGGAAATGGTAGGCTTAGAGTTGTAGACAAGTTAATTTCAAGGCCATTGTAGGCCATGCAAGTGAAAATGTCTGATCAAGCAGTTAGTAATTTGGGAACGGCGTTGGAGCGAGAGGACAGAGCACCCATAGATTTAGGAATCATTTCCAGAGGGGATGGTCACTTTAACTTCAAATAAAAAATCTTCAGACGTCAGAAGTGCCAGTGAAGGGGACACACTTTACCAGGGTAAACACATCACCAGGGCTGTGTAGACTTCTTTGCCCAAACTGGAGAAAATTGACTGAGACCCCAGGGGTCTGAGGCTGCAGCCCCAAGCGGCTTACCTTTGAAATCTCCTAGTCTATCTTAAAACATCATGTAAATTTTCCATTCCACTCCACAATATAAAAATAAGATTTTTTTGAGTGAAACTGACTGCAGGGTGGCAGGCGGCATTTTGCCTGTGGCTTCACTTAGGACAAATTATCCCCG
>NW_017731561.1:2701588-2705726 GCF_001890085.2 Hipposideros armiger
GCCCAGGCTTGCTTTCTTTACTCATTATTTTAGCCTCCAAGACAAGGAGAGAGCAAGGCAGTATCATTTCTTCTAAGTCCTGTAAATAAACCAGGGGTCTGCTATATTAGATCACTATAAAAATGTAAAACAATTCTCTGAGGCCCAAAGGATTAACTACTAATAGAAGACAATGCTTTCTACTAAACCATGCAGATGATAGAAAACATTCCCGCTATGGTAATTTACACAGATTACTCCATGACAAGCTGGTTGTTTTTGCTGATTGTGTTCATCACTAAAACACTGTGCAGATTTTTCCCCTGAGTTTGGAAATGTTGCAAATGCAATGTGAGGCTCCGGGGCTTTTGTTACTGACTCACCAGTATGCAAATGCACTTTAAGAAGTGCACGTTGGTCTTCAAACCAGAGCAGGCGTGTTTTGCTTACAAAACAGTTATCTTCTTCTTTTTTTTAAATTAGATTTAGGTATACAAAACAATGCAATAGTTATCCTTTTCACCCCTCACAACGTGACTACCCCCCTCTCCCAATTAACCTCCCCCTCCCCTGATATTATACATTACTATCACAATTCCATCGACTCCACTTCTCACACTGCACTTCACATCCTGTAACCACATATAAATCAAATCTTAGTTGACATACAGTATTATTCAACAGCAGCTTCAGATGTCCAGTGCAGTGGTCAGACCCCTACACCATCCATGAAGTGGTCTCCCTAACAAGACATGAGTCCATCTGGCCCCCTAAAAAATATTTACAACATTATTGATTATACTTCCCAAACTGTCTTTCCTATCCCTGTGGCAATATTGTAGTTACCAATTTATGTTGTCTCGTCCCTTCCCCTTCTCTCTCATCCCCAACCCCCTCCCATGTAGCAGTCATCAGTTTTTCCTCTATGACTCTGAAACTATTTCTGTTTACAATGCTCGTTTATTCAATTCTTTAGATTCCACATATAAGTGAGATCATATGGTATTTGTCTTTCTCCGACTAACTTATTTCACTTAGCATGATGTTCTCTAGGTCCATCCATATCATTGCAAATGGTAAAATTTCATTCCTCTTTATAGCTGAGTAATACTCCATTGTATAAATGAACCATAGTTTCTTGATCCAGTCATCTACCGGTGGGCATTTCGGTTGTTTCCAAGTCTTGCCTATTGTAAATAGCACTACAATGAACATAGGGGTGCATATATTTTTTCAAATTAGTGTCTTTGGTTTCTCTGGATAAATACCTAAGAGTGGAACTGCTGGGTCATAAGGTAGTTCCATTTCCAGTTTTTTGAGATACCGCCATACTGATTTCCATAATTGGACTGGCATATGCAAAAAAATGAAATTGGACCACCTCCTTACGCCATATACAAGAACAAATTCAAAATAGATTAAAGACTTTAATGTAAGACCTGAAACCATAAAACTCCTAGAAGAAAATATAGGGAGTAAATTTGCAAACATTACCCTGAGCAATATTTTTACTGATATATCCCCGCGGGCAAGGGAAGTAAAAGAAAAAATGAACATATGGGATTACATCAAACTTAAAAGTTTTTTTCACAGCAAAGGAAACCATCAATAAAACAAAAAGGAAGCCTGCTGAATGGGAGAAGATATTTGTCAATGATATATATCTGATAAGGGGTTAATATCCAAAATTTATAAAACACTCATGTAACTCAACACCAAAAAACCAAACAACCAAATTAAAAAATGGACAGAGGATATGAAGAGACATTTCTCTAAAGAGGACATACAGATGGCCAACAGGCATATGGAAAAATGTTCAACCTCACTAATCATTAGAGAAATGTAAATAAAAACCACAATGAGATACCACCTCACTCTGGTCAGAATGGCTATCATCAATAAGTCAACAAACAACAGGTGCTAGCGAGGCTGTGGGGAAAAGGGAACCCTGGTGCACTGTTGGTGGGACTGCAAAACAGTTATCTTCCATCTTCCACATCAATATGGACAGATTGTCAGGGTTCACTGAACATTCTTTGAGTGATTGGGGTCTGCAGGGAAAAGGACATGAGATACCGCATGGTGGTGGATGGCCTCGGTGGCTTTAAGTCTCCTGATCGCCCACTGTCCCCAACTGGTTCTTCCTCATGTATTTCCATCTCATTAAATGATGCCCATTCACTCACTTGACCAAAAAGGAAGCCACAGTCACCATCTTGACCCCTCTGCCTCCTCATTGCCCACTCCTAAGTCCTGTTGTGCTTACCCCCATCTTCTCATATCTGTCTACTCCCTTTGGTTCAGGACACCAAAATTTCTTGTCTGGATGACATCAGTGGCTTCTAGACTATCTCCTTTACTCCAACTGTAACACCTTCACTCTGACAAATAAGTGTCTGTATCCTGCCCAGGTGTCTAGGTGCCACGTGCCCATCTACCTACTGGTCACAGGGTAGGGTGGGTAATATTTCATATCCTTGTCCATTCCACCCCAACCTGCATTTCATAACCTATCCTGGGACAGAGACCCCTTCTCTGCTGCAAGTTATGAGCCTATAGAATACAAGTTAAGGCCATGCCCTAAGGATTCAGTCACTGGTTTCTGTGATAACAAGAGGTTTAGAAGACTCAATTTGAGAAAGGCCCTCTTTGGCAGCAGTATGTTTTTGACTGCCTGTTTCCAGGATTCTTTTCTCTTCCAGGGGAACGCTCCTTTTATTCTCTGAGGCCCTGGTGGGGCTGTCAATCACAGTGACCCAACCCCACAACAGGAAACACCTATGGCTCAAACTTGCCAGTTCATGTCTCCCCTCCCCCCTGCCTGCCACTTCCTGGACCACTGTTGACTGGCTCACATCTGGGCATGGAACCAGGCCAGGCCAGTTAAGAGTCTTCTGGGATTGATAATTGGACACAGAAGAAGAGAGATTCTCTTTCCTTTGAGGATGTTAAGCCTCAAGGGTGTAGGTGTATGGCTGCTGGTGGCCATTTTGCCACCGGTGAAATCTTATCTGCAAAATGTAGTCAACAAAGATGAGTGATGGTAGTGGTGGTAGTGGTGACAGGTAACATTTATTGGGTGTTACCCATATGCCAAGACCTATTCTAAGTGCTTTCCACGTATTAACTTATTTAATCTTCGTGGGTTTTATACTCAGGATTATCATGATTATAATTATTATTTTGATCATTACCCTATTTCACAGATAAGGAAACTGTAACCCTGAGAGTTAAGTAACTCAAAGTTTAAAAAAGTTGTTAAGTGGGGGAGGCACAATTTGAACCCAGGCGTCCTGGCTCCTGAGCTGTGCTCTCCACCATTTTATTCTGCTGACTCTAGCAGGATTGACTGAGGAGGAGGAGGAGGAGGAGGAGGAGGGAGAGGAGGAGGAGGGAGACATGGGCCTGAGGATCTTGCTGGGGTCCTTGGATCCAGCCTTGTCTGAACCCAGGGTGACTCCTGGAATCCCAGGAGTGACCCAGCACTTTTCCTTTTTAAACTTCAGCCAGTTCGAGTTGCCTAAAATACTCTGCCTCTCCTCATCTCTCAGTCTGTCTCTTGTCTAACTGCTTTGCCTAAGAACAATTTTTAAAAATACTCAAATATTGTAGAAATTTGAAGACCACAAAAATATATCATGAAGGTATCTTAAAAGAAGATAGCTTAAATGAATCTGTCATAAAAATTACACATGATAAACCAATTTAAGATAAGTATTATTTTTGTTTTCTTCCAGTGTTTTTTCGAATCATTTATATATACATAAAAACACATATAAGGTTGTATATATGTATATGTGTGTGTGTGTGTGTGTGTGTTATACACACAATTAAGTTCACGAACTTGTTGCAACAATGCTGCTAACCTTTTTTGATATCAGAGGATTATTCATTATGAATTTGTACCAACTGGACAAACAGTTCACCAAGTTTACTATTTGGAAGTGCTGAAAAGGCTGCATGAAAACGTTAGATGACCTGAACTTTTCCCCAATAATTCATGGCTCTTGCATCACAACAATGCACCAGCTCACGTGGCACTGTCTGGGAGGGAGTTTTTAACCAGTAAACAAATAACTGTATTGGAACACCCTCCCTACTCACCTGATCTGGCCCCCAATGACTTCTTTCTTTACCCAAAGATAAAGGACATATTGAA
>NW_017731561.1:2709761-2713089 GCF_001890085.2 Hipposideros armiger
CTAACAAGTGGACCTTTTGTTAGCAAATCTCACCTTCCCAAGAAGGCTGTGTGTGTGTGTGTGTGTGTGTGTGTGTGTGTGTGTTAAAAGAAAACCCTCTTTATTCAGGTACATAGATATTTATCGATAGAGTGGGTACTTCTCTGAATTGGAAAAGTCTTCAGAGCAGCAAGCAGTTCAGCTTTGAAGTCAAGAACGTGGGATCTGGGGCCAGGCAGTCGGGAATGCAAATTTGACTCTTTCTCTTATCAACTTTGTGAATTTAAGAAAATTTATTACTTTCCCTAAGCCCCAATTTGCTAATCAGTAATATGAGAAATAATATTAATTCTTATCTCTGTGTAGAGTTTTAATGAGGATTTAATGAAGATAGCACCTAGCAAATACTAAGCATCAATAAATGCTGGCTCTAATTATTATACTGCTCTTTCTTCTCTGCCAAGTGGGAATCCCTTTCTTAACCTTGTAACCAACACAGAAAACAGTGGGATGATCATCTCCTTGAATGTCTTCTCTTTATTTATATTAAATCACAAATATTAATTAGGGATTCTTTGGTTTAAAGAGCCAGAAAACCAAACTGAAAATGCCTTAAGCAAAAAGAAACAAAAAAAGTATCTGGTTTGTATAAATGAATGATCAGGGACGGTTAGACATCAGGCATAGTTGGATCCAGGTTCTCAAATAATGTCATCAGAGTTCACTCCCAGTTGGTTGCTTTTATTTTCTTCTACTTGGTTTCATTATCAGGCTGGTTTTCCCCTTACAGTGGTAAAAAGACTGCCAAACAGCTTCAAGGTTATATCTTATTCTCTCAATAACCGTGCTGAGCAGAGACCATTTTTAATAAAAATCTCAGAATCGCTTTTCACTGGAACTAGATAGAGCTGATGGTTGCACAATATTGAAAATGTATTAGATACCCCTGAAAGGTAGACTTTAAAATGGTTAATTTTATGTTATGTGAGTTTCAGCTCTATGAAAATATAAAGTTAAAAAAAAACAAACCTAGCCTCTGCCATAGGGTGCTGTGGTTCGGAGTAGGACTCACCAACCTCTCCCACAACCCCCTTCCAGCCCCTGTTCCCACCTGGACCCCTTAAACAGGACCTTTTGCTTCATCTGACTGAAGCAATGAGAACGTGTCATCCAAGCCTCCTTTTGTCTCTTATTTTCTTTTCCCTGTGAGAAGAGGCATGCCTTCCCAGATTGGTGACATTACAAAAAGGAAGTAAACCCTCTCATGTCTTTGGCCTAAGGACATCCATGGACCTCTGGATGTCCTTAAATCCAGAGTTAGCAGCTCTGGATTTATATTGTTACTAGTTATATACACAGAGGGACTTAAGGTCTTTCCAGTGCTGCCCAGGGCCACCACCTTCCCCACTGGCTGCTCCCTGAGTCCCTGCCTGTCACCAGATCAAAGAGTACCTACCTCTCCATCTCTCACTGCCAGGCAGTCATTGGCCTTATTTTTCAGGGTAGGGTTTCTGCTTCGGGAACATCTTACCTGCTTCCTCATCCACCCTGACATTCTCCGTACTCAACCACCACCATCAAAAAATGACATGAAACTATTTTTGTAGCAAAATATGTATTTATTGATTTCCTTTACATCAGTTTGCATTTTCAATTCAAGGCAAGGGCCTTTCTCACTGTCAATCACAAGCAGCTTTGGCCCCGTTTGTCCTCCTAGGTCGATGGACACGTGACTCCACATTTAAAAGGACAAGGAGGCTCGTTCTTGTGAAATCTGTCATGTTCAGAAATCTGGAACTTCAAAGGAAAACAGAAAGACCTTTTCATCCCCTTCCATAGTCTGAGTTGTTTCTTCTCTGGAAGCTAATTTCTAACTGTAATCACAGGAGAAAGGAGGTTTCAGCAATTATGCTGCGAACCTGATCTGCAGAGACGGCCCGCTGGGATGCTGTTTTCCTCAGGAGCTGTAATTTGGGCCAAAGTCATCTGGGAAACTTTCCTCTTCTTCTAACTTATTCTGCCTACAGAAGCCTTCCTGGTCATGCCAAAAATGCTTCACATTTATATAGCCGATTTAGAATTTTTCCAAACTCTTGTCACATTAATCATCTCACTTGTTCACTACAAGTCCCTTGAGAAGTGGGTAGAGAAGGGACTGGGATATACACATTACAGATGAGGGAAGAATGTCCCAGAGAGGTTAAGCAACTTGCCCAAGGACACACAGCCTTTCAGAGAGGACCAAGTCTAGAGACTCTGTAGTCAAAGCTTCTAGCTTTAGATGTAGACTGAATGAAAAACACAGATCACTGCCCTGCTGTAAAACCCAACTGTAAAATTCCAAGGAGTGAAATTTTATCCCTGGACGTATTTGGTTTACTCTCCTCATTAATATTCAACTCAAGCACCACAGTTGTTCTTTTGGACTTACGTTTATCATGCTGGTGACTAGTTCTCTTTGCCGTCAGCCTGATGCTTGCAGGAATCAGAGGATGGAGGAGTGACTTGGGTAAATCTTTCTTTGATCTGTTTTTAAGTGAAATCCTATTTACAAGATACACTTCACTTCTTTTGATGTGCATCTCACTAATTAGCTCACATCTGAGAGCAGGTTCCCTGGGAGAAAAAATAATTAATTAGCTCATTCCATCTTGAAAAGACACAATTCTTGAAGTAATTATGGTATTTGAATGATTAATCTCCTTTAAATACACATGTGTTCAGGAGTTTCACAGTTAGGAAGGATGTATAATGAGAAAAAAGATAGAAGACCAAGGGGAAAGAAATAAGATAGCAATTTGAGGCAAATATCCTGCCCTTGAGGTCCAGGAAGAAAGTTTGGGGATCTTTTATTATCCATATAAAATGCCATTAATCTGCAAAACGATAAAGTAAGAAAAGTTTGTTCTGGACCCTCCTCAGATCTCTAATTTCTTTTTTACCAGCCCCTGGTGACCAATTTCTTTAAGATCAATCAAACTACATATGTGAATCTGCTGAGAGAGAGAGAGAGAGAGAGAGAGAGAGAGAGAGAGAGAGAGAGAGAGATTTAATTTATATTAAATTGTTAATGGCTGATACACTTTCTATGTAGCTCCACTCCTCCCACAATTATTTACTCTTTAATAGGAGGTTGAAAGTTTATCCCGATGAATGATCCTCTATATGTGTATTTTAGGAGAAGGCATATATCCCTTTCTGATTAATTGGCAGGCTGACTGATTCATGCACAGACTGTATACAATAGGTTTATGAAAAATAATTCTGTGATACATTGTGATATCTGCCATGGGCTCAGAAGTTGGGAGTGGCCATGTATAAATCATGTACCTACCATCCTGACTGTAGC
>NW_017731561.1:2719372-2748367 GCF_001890085.2 Hipposideros armiger
TGTGTGTGTGTGTGTGTGTGTGTGTGTATGTGTGTGTGTAACCTTTTCTTTTTCACTTAACACTATCTCATGTTTATTCTCCCATGTTAAATGTTTTTGAAGGCATAATTTTAAGGGCAGCACACTTTGCATATGTGTGTGTGAGTGTGCCTTTTCATTAACTTCTGTGTGCTTGACCTCCTTCCTGATTTAACCTTCTGCTCTGGAACCAGGAAGGATACCAAAGCCTGTGACACCAGGGTTGGCTTTTGCCTGTATTCCTTGGCCTATGTCTTAGTGTTCAGGGCACTGATGACCAGTCCTACAACCCACATCAGCCCTTGTCATAGTTAGACCTCCAACCAGGAACGTGACCATGTCAGAAATGTCAGAGGCAGATGCCATCTTGCTGCTGCTCGTCCCTCTGCCCATGAGCAGAAGTGAGGAGGGCTCCGAAGCAAGCAGGCTAGGAATACGAATGCTGAGGGAGAGGTCCAAGCCTCTGTCACAGATCAGCAAGCAGAAAGCCAGGATGGCTCGACAGTGCCAGGCATGATTTATTCTAAGGCATGCTGAGTTATCAGTTAGCACAGTAAGAAACTGTGTGTTTCTGCCTTTTTAACTCCACACATCAATAACAATTTCCTTGGCAAAGCCTCGGGTGCTGGACCTAAATATGCAAACAACCAGGGGGAAACACAAGGATAACGCTGAGAAATTAGATTTAAAATACCAAATAAACTTTTCACTGTGTCCCTCCCAGATAGTACTGTACAGAGGCTCATAACATTTATGAAGCATTAAATGTCACATAAATGACTAGGTATGAGGGGTAGATGAGAAAAAGAGAAGGCAAATGGAAGAAGTAAAAGTCGCACAACTGTATATGATGCATGTTTGATAAATCTGTGGATGTCACCCCAAGCCATGAGCAGTGGTGGATTAAAAGATAAGCTTTAAGCCCTAAAAAAATGACCACACAGCAGAAGTGAGAGGATTTGAGAACCTAAGGCAAAGGCTAGAGATGGAAGGGGTGCCACATAGTCTATAGCCAAGAAAAATATGAAGCCAGTGGAGTTCACAATAGGGTGCTCATTCGAAGTGAAGTACAATCACAAAAGCAGAAGCATCCACCCATCCATCCATTCATCCATAGTTCATTATCTGTCAGCTATACAACTGCTATTATAGCTATTAATTACTCAATTATGGACTTACTGTTGATTACAGTAATACCTTGGTTTGCGAGCATAATTTGTTCCAGAAACAAACTCATATTGCAAGTCATCGCTCTTTTACCATGTTAAAATGTATTAGAAATGTTTGCCTGTTGTGCGGAACACTCACAAACTAAGTTAATTACAATCTAAGGTTTTACTGTACTATCATTTATTGAGGGCTATCTTTACCAGGTATTATACAAAATGTTTTAGAGGAATCATCTCATTTAATCCTTTGAATTGGGTGTTTTTATCTCTACCTTATTGAAGAGAAAACTGTAGTTCAGACCTGTAGAAGGTCAAGCTTACAGCATGTGTCAGAACCATCGATCCAGCCATCCTATCCTCCATATAGTAGCTGTTGAGTTCCTACCATGTACCAAGCTCTGGATTAGTCATCGGTGCTACAAAAGAAATTTCAACATGGCCCCTACAACACTAATTCCTGGGGTAGGTGAAGCTAGAAATGACTAGATGAGGCCTTGGAGTTAGAAGGCTGGTGGTCCCAGCATTTGCCACTGGGACACCCAAAAAGCAATGTCCAGAGGGTCATGATGACCTCAAGAAGTTATCGAACTCTTTCAGTGGGTTGGGGATAACTCAACCAAGATCTTGAATAATGAGTCATGTTCATGAATTAGAGAAGTGAGAAACATACTTTAGGTGGGTGGATCAGCACAAGGAAAGACTAATTTTATACATATATATGAACATTGTAGGAATTTGGAAAATACAGGAAAAAAATTCTAAAGAAAATAAAATTTGCAGGGAGACATGAGGAGTATGGCTATAGTGCGTGATTTAGTTAACCACATAGCAGAAGAGTGTTTGGGAACCAAGACACCTCCTGCACTAAGCTGTGCATTATTTACATACAACTCATTGCAGCCGAGAGGCTGAAGGTGCAAATGGTTCAGTGCCACTGGGGAGCTGACCAGGCCAGCCAGACCGCCCCGGCCACCCCCCACCTTGGTCTCCACCCCACCGCTCCACCTGGTTACACTGGATGTCTTTCTTTGCTTGACTTTTTCACAGCACTTACCACTTACCATGTACTGTATGAAATTGTTTACTTCTTTACCAGTTCATTGCCCGGCTGGAATATAAGCTTCATGAGAGGAGAGAGTCTCCACCTTGTTCTCCCTTCTGTCTGCAGAATGGAGAACAAGGTTTCACATGGGGTAGGCCCTCAGTATTTTTCGAATAAATACATGAACCTGACAGAGAAAAGAACAGATCCTGCTACTAGTGAGAAGCAGGAGCAATGAAGTTCTGTGATGGGCCAAAGTCCTGACACGCTCCTGTGACTCATGGTTTCTCCCTAACCACTTTTAAGTGGTTTGGAGTCCACATCACTTTCATTTCCCTTGAATGGCTTGTGGAATTGAAGAAGCAGTGGTCCTAGACCTGCTATCTGAAAGCTTCGTTTCACCCACCTCCAAATGCTGGCAGGCAAACTGTTTAACACTTGGTCAACATTTCCCCTCCCATGTCCACGGCAGACATTGCAAATCAATCATGGCAATTGTTCTTGTAGCCTTAGAATCCTTGCCAATACCACATTCCAGACAGACGTGGCTAATCTATAGGAGGTAGCACCAGAGATGACACTTTTCATCCTGAGCATGAGCAAAACTAAACAGATGTAAGAAGGGAGTAATATAAGTAGAAGTACGGAGGAAGGGACAAATCTGTCCAAAGAAATACTGCAAGCTTTATATCTTCAGGCTTCCCCAACAATGACAAATAGAATCGCTTGGGGACAATATGGCACAGTGGTTATGAGCATGCACATTGAGGTCAGGCTGGCTGGGATGCAGTCCTGGCTTTATCGTTTCCTAGCTGTGTGGTTGTGAACAAGTTACTTAAGCTCTTTGAGCCTCAGTGTCCTCATCCGTGAAATAGAAATAATAATCATATCTAAATCATCGGATTGTTGTAGAGGAAACAATAAAATCATCCACTTAACGCACCTAGCCCTAACACAGCAAATAATCAATAAATATTAGTTATTGATTTCTTTTCAAAACTGACAGATTTATAAATATAAAATTAACTAGAGGCTGGACCTTGAACTCTAAACCTATTTGAGCTGAAATGGGTCCAGTCCCTCTCAGGAACATGTAAGACAAGACCACTTTCCATTCAACCTCAGCAAGTTTTCTATTTCCAAGTTTTATTCATATTTAAGCCATTATTATAAAAACATTAAAGAAAATGTTTTAAACAATAAACACTTACCCATAATCACAGCCCTTTTACACAACCCATTTCATTTTTCATGTTCCTTTTCAGTCTTTTCTGAAATGTAGGTAATTTAAAAAAAAAAAAAGTAATCACTTCAGCAAGGGGAAGAAAACGAGGCCCAGAAAAAACGCATGTCTCTTCTGCTCACATTACATTGATGGAAGCCAGTCACATGGTCACACCTAACTTTAAAGGAAGTAAGGAAATGTATTTCTGCGTGTGGCTGGGAGGAGAATCAGGGATGTTTGGCGGACAGCAGCAACGACCGCCATCGCCACTTAGATATCCTTCATCTCTGAGCTCCTTTCATCTTTGCTCTTCCCTAGGGAAACAAGGGGAAATAAGAGAAAAACTGGAGGGGGTCCTGTTTCTCTCCATTTTCTGTACTCAGCCTTCCTGGCTTCTGCCTCCTTCTAGATTGTTCCCTGGCCTCTAAAGTCCCCATTCTTTCATCGTGAATAGGAATTCCACTGTGGCATATGTTATTGCTCCCAAATGTTCATACCCAATCCANCCAGCACTGCCTTAGTACATGTCCTCATCATCTTTCATACAACTTGTGAAATAACTTGCTATACGACTAAATAACTTGTGATAATTTTCTGCTTGTTTTGCCAGTACAGTCAATACTAGCTCTAGACCATTCTCCAAATTGTTGCTGGACTTATTTTTCATAAACCAACTCTGATTCCTTCAAGCTCCTACCCTGTGAGGAAACCCTCTATTGTCTCCTCTTTGCCTTTTGGGAAAAGTCCAAACCTCTTGGCTTAGAATTCAATGACTGCTATGGAGTGACACAATATCCTTCATCAGCAAGTCTCCCCCATTCCTGATACCAATCACTCCTGCCCATCCACACTTACGCAGCTACACCTGCCCAGTCACACCTGCCTATCATACCTGCAACTTCACATCTGCCATTCCACACCTTCTCAGCCACCTCTGTCCCTCTTCACCTGCCTCTACACACATGCTCATACACAACCCCATATCTTGGTCTGAAATTTGCTCCTTCCTGTAACTGCCTGGTCATCTCTAACTCAACCTTGAAGATCCAACTCAGATGTTGCTTTTCACTCTGAAGTCTTCCTCAGCTCCAAAGGCCAAGTCTGCTATTTCTTCCTTTGTTCTCAGCATAGCAATTTGTACATATCTTTACTGAAATATTTACCATATTGCATTGTAATTATTTGTTCTTTTCTCATCAATCCCCAATTTGTAAATCAAATTGTGAAATTATTCATCTTTCTATCTATAGTGCCTAGCTCAAAGCCAGGCTTCAAGCAGGTGGAAAGCAGACATCTGAGATTATGAGAATTTTGTGACAAGCGAGAGTCAGTGGGTCCCTACAGGGTACCAGAGGGACTCTCTTTGAGTAAAATGTTTCAGCTTTAGTGTGTCGTCTTCTTCCAGTCTCGTATCTTGCTTCCTTCCGGGTTCTCAGTTGTGTTCTAAGGAATTTAGGCTGCTGCACACTAATCTTTGGACAATCAAGAAGTGCGCATTATGCACACAGCAAGGAGAACCGCAATGTTCATTGTCTTCATTCCCTCAAATTAAAATGAGAACAATGCAGATGAGGGGCCATGAAAATTCACACTAGGTGTCCTTAATCTAGAGACCGCAGATGGACTTCTGTCAGCCCCTGAGTCCTCGCTACGTTGCCTACAAAATGTGTGCTCACGAAGGTGGATTCTTCTGGGGACAGGGTCCATAACTTTTGTAAGATTCTCAAAGGGGCTTGAGACCCATAAGAGTTAAGACTCATGGATTTAGAAGATATTTTTGTGCCTTTGTTTTTTTAATGCCCATCTTTAAAATTAGCAAGTGATTCTTAAAAGGTCTTAGAAATATGAATGATTTTAATGCTATGTGTTGATTTCCTCATCCTCCAATCTTCTCCAGAATCTCCAGACTTGCTTTCTTTTTTTTCTAAAGATTTTTATTGGGGAATTGGGGGGATGGGAACAGTGCTGGGGAATTGGGGGAAGGGGAACAGACAAGTTGCTGTTGTTTTTTGNGGCAGGAGCAATCCAGATTATACAAGAGGGTCCCAGCGGCTTCGGGACACAGAATTTAACCTCAGGACCGGTTCACTTTGCACGTGAAAGGAACATCTCTCTCCTTGCACCAATTTGATCAGACTCTGTAATGCACAAGAGCATAATTAAATTGGAGATTTTAATTAGGCACAGTTTTGATGAAACCTAACGGGAGCCGGCAGAAACATTCTTACTGTCTATTAAACCTAATCCTGCCTGGTGAAGAGCTCTTTAGCTGATGATCTTTAATGACTGCCCAGTTCTCAGTTTCCTGGCTGGTGTTCCCAGTCAGTCTGGAGGAGGGGAGGGAAGTGGGAGAGGATGGGGGGAAGGGAGGAGTGAGACCTGCACCCCGTGGACAGGAGTCTCTTTCAAAGGAATGTTGGTGATAAACATTCCAGGTATCCACTTATTAACTTTTTATCTGTCAAAGTGGAGAAATGGTGGAGAATTACATTGAAACCTATTTCACAGTCAGGGGCTGGGAAGGAGAAGGCACGGCAGATCTCTCTCTGGAGAAGACAAGATTTAGTTTAGGCCTGGAGGAGGAGAATTCAGCCAGGTGAGGAGTCCCATACAAGGGGAGGAACAGGAGTGATGGCCCCGCGATAGGGAAGAATTAGGTGTGTTCAAGGACCTGGAGAGTAGTGATTGACGGACACAGGGCCTGAATGAGATGGAAGAGGAGGGAGGCCCATTTCACTCGGAGCCTTATCATTCAGATGCTGCCAAGGGGTTTGGATGTGACTCTGGGTATACTGGACAGCCACTGGGGTGTTTTAGGCAGGGGCATAATATGATGCAATTTTTAAACAGCCCNGATCAGTTGTCTGTAAGCTGGAGACCAGGAGAGCCAGTGATGTAGTTCAGTCCAAGTCCAAAGTCCTGA
The DNA here is from genome assembly GCF_001890085.2 of Hipposideros armiger. Classification (NCBI taxonomy): domain Eukaryota; kingdom Metazoa; phylum Chordata; class Mammalia; order Chiroptera; family Hipposideridae; genus Hipposideros; species Hipposideros armiger. Next base: position 2,725,750 of record NW_017731561.1, read on the forward strand.
GAATAGGGGAAGCCAGTGACAATTAAGTCCAAAGGCAGGAGAAGACCAATGTTCCAGCAGACAAGAAACAAATTCTTCCTTTCTCCACCTTTTTGTTCTATTCAGGTCCTTAATAGATTGGATTATGTCCACCCACATTGGGAAGGGCCATCTGCTTTACTGAGTCTACAAATTCAAATGCTAATTTCACATGAAGACATCTTCTCAGACAGACCCAGAGATAATGTTTAGCTAAATATCTAGGCACCCTGTGATCCAGTCAATTTGACACAAAATTAACCATCATAAGACCCTTTAGATGAGCTGGTAGCTGAAATTAAGCACAGATATTAGCTCCACTCATCCTGGCAGCCAACACAAAATGAGCAAAATATATTAGGTTATAGAATTCTCTGTATAATTTAAAAACCTATGCAAGTCCATCGGGAGGGACAACATTTTTCCTGTCATTAAGTCCTGGGACAAACATCAAATGCCTTATCCTTATTAAAAAAACATAGAGTGATATAATGGCCGATATCTTTGAAAAGGGTTTTGCACATGATGCAGTGATATTTTTTTAATGGCGTTTCTTGTATCCGCTCTCTAAGATGTCATGGAGAAAACATTAAATTGTGGCCCAGTGAAGATATTTCTGAAACAACGTGAAACAACATAGTATGGCAGGAGGGTTACCATGGGAGCTCCCAGCTCCCTCCCAACTCGAAGGTGGGCTCCAGTCTCCTCTGTGAGCCTTTTCCTTGTGCCTTGCTCTCTGTTCAGAGGCCTCCTGTGACCTGGATGGAGCTGAGTCTCTCACTGTGAGGTGAGGCTGAGCCCACCCTCACACGTGGAGCAACTCCCTCCATCTCAGCCTCATCGAGTAAACTGAGGCACAGTGCAGTGCAAGGGGCAGGGTCGTGTGCATCCTGTCTTTGCCTCACATGCCCAGGTGCCCTTGGGTAGGTCATTTTCTCTCTCCCAGCTTCTCTTTCTCCCTTGGAAATATAGAGAGTTGGATTATTAGGGATCTACAAACTTTTTCTATAAAGGTCCAGATAATAAATATTGTCGATTTTGCAGAGACACTTCCCCATATGGTCTCTTTTGAATCAACTCAAAACTGACATTATAGTGTGAAAACACCCAGAGACAATATGTAAAGAAATGTGTGTAACCATATTCTAATATAACTTCATTGACAAAAAGAGAACTAGGCTGGATTTGGCCCTTGGACCGTCGTTTGCTGCCATTGGATTAGATGGTCCAAAGACAGAGCTATGTGATAAAACCAGAATGCAAGCCTCAAATGCGAGCCATAGACATGATTTTAAATTTTCTGGTAACTCTATTTCTTAAAAGTTCCTTTAAGAAAAGTAAAATTAATTTTAATAATATATTTTATTTAACTCAGTATATCCAAAACACTATCATTTCAATATCAAATCAATATGGAGCCTTACCCATGTAATACTTTTCCTTCTTTTGTAACACTAGGCCTTTGAAATCCCAGCTGATGGCACATCTCAGCTGGACTTGCCACATTTCAAGGTCTCAGTAGCCACATGTGTCTGGAGGCCACATACTGGACAGCGCCGTTCTAAGAGATCCTTTCTCTTTTCCACCTATTCCCCACATTCTGCCAGAAACACAGAACAAGGCAGTATTGTTCTGTTTCCTCATCCCTGATAATTTAATACACTAGTCTATAAAAAAAAATGTGATAATGAACCTCAGCAGGTTAGCGTACCTTCTGGGGACTTGACAACCAGCTCCACAGCAATTAGTAAACAGCTGATAATGTCTTCACACGGAACTGTAGGGGATGCCTCCTCCCACCCACCCTATGCACTGTCCTAAGGGGACAGAAATGTCAACATTTATTTACTCCTGTGGTAGTGGGCTAGAGGCTTCGCTTGAAAAAATCCACCGCAAATCAGCTATTTCTCTCAAGTCTTGTATTATACTTTAATATGCAGTCAATGTTGCTTCCTACACCACAATAGAATCTTTATTCATTTTTCATTTATATTTCTTACGAGGTAATGTATGTAAGCCCCGCTGCCTTGCACACCGCCTCCCTAGTCCCCCTCCCTTTCCACCACCAATCTGTGACTAAAATTTGCTCCTCAGAAGATGTACGAGGGCGCCCTTGGGAATAGGTTTGTACAGCAATGGGTTAAACTACAATTTTGAACGGAGGCCCCAAGACACGATAGATATCAAACATGGCAGACTATAGCACAGAAATTGCCTTTGAGAATTGGTTAGGTGACTCTTAAATCATTTACCCATAGCGAGGGTATAAAGCGCTAGGCACGGATTTGTGCAAGGACTTCTCTGGCGAGAGCTGTGCTGTGAGCCTCACTCTCCTCCTAGCTCCACCCCCCTCGAACCTGGTGATAGGTGCTGTGACGGTAGCTGGGAGCCTGACAGCACAAGGGGACTGAAATCTGCAGGGCGCGAGAAGGACTGGTTAGAGCCATGGGCAAACTGAGGAGAGGTGACTGACCTGGGTTTGTCTGGAACTACTAGAATTTTCCAGAGTCAGGGTATCCCTGTGGACCAGACATGGGCCACAAGTGAGAAGAAACAGATGGGCAGTGGGGGGAAGATGGGGAAAGAAAGATACTGGTCTCCTTACCACACCCCCAGCCTTGTTGAGGATGGGGGACAAATATGAGTGAAGGAGGAAGGTTTGACTTTTTGACCTTCTTAGGACCAAATGAGACCGCACTTCAGGCGTTAGAATGATGAGGGCACTTTATGTTGTCCAAGAGTAACCAGAAAAGCATTCCTCCTCTGCAAAAAGAAAGAGAAACTTGGAGAACAAAACATGGTGGTGTGATGCACTGGTTTAAGTCACTTGGCCGTAGGATGTTCCGTACTCTGGGATAATATATTTACATTAAATGGGGGACGGCTTCCTGCCTATTGGATTAACTCCAAAGGTGGGAATGTCAGGCCCCATTCACTCAGCTGGTCAGGGGGCTATTTCCTGGGGGTAGTGGTCTTTCTGGTTCCTCAAATTATGCCAGATTACCACCACCTATGACAGTAATGGTGTCTGTGATGTGTAGATCCACACAATCTTAGAAAAACAGGAAGGTCCTGGCTAGAAGACAGGATAATAGTAATATCAGATAATCGTTTCCTCAGAGATCACTGTGTGCTGTGCACTGTGCTTTCTTATAACAAAACCCAAAGTGGGTATTATTATGTCATTTTATAGAAGAGGAGACTTCTCCCAGGGCTCCAGGCAAGTATCACAGTTGAGGTTTGTAGGATAGAAGCAAACTGCCACCACCTCACTAATGTGTCCACCGCTGCTAGCTGTCAGGAAAAAGCATCTGTTTGGTGTCCACCACGGCAACGCGACTGGCCATTAGGAAATGGATCAGCTATTTGGCCTTAGTCTGTTGCTTTCTCCTTCAGGGCAATGCTGGAGCACAGTCATTCAAAGCTTCAGGGGTGCCCCGACAGCAACTGCTAGGCACCCTGAAAATAGCCGCGCCCCATCAACATCAATTATGGGGGCATTACATCTTGCTTGTTCCTCCCTGGCTCTGCTGAGTTATTTTTCTTAGGCTTCCAAGATGGAATTGTAAAAACCAGTATTCAGACAGCCAATGTCATCAACAATTCAGCAGGCCTCATGCTAAAGCAGCACTCGATTCAAGCGACGTTTTTTGACAAGTAGTATCAGATTTCAGATTTACAAGAGACTCTTCCCAGAATGAACTTCTTGACCTGGAAGGAAGCCAGAGGAGCACTTTTGGCCTGAGTCTTCAGGTGAACTCTACTCCTGGGTGCACATTGGAAAGAAGATGATAGTAATTCCTCTCTGCAAGGAGCTGATCTGATCCTTGATTAAAATGAGGCCTTATAAAAAAATATGGTGAATGTTCAAATAGAAAAAGAGTTACTACAGTAAAAGACACATTGCCATTAATCCCCCTCAAAATACTCCCCCTCACTTCAAACACACTTATCCCATCATTCCTGCCACTTTCTGAAGCAGTACTGGAAGTCCTCTTTCATGAGTGTCTTCGGTTGCTCTGTCATGGCTGCCTCGAAGTCCTGAATCGATTCAAAACCATTATCTTTCATGGTCATTTTGACTTTGGGGAAGAGTCAGAAGTCACACGGTGCCAAATCCGGTGAATAAGGTGGATGAGGACACACCATAATGATTTTATTTGACAGAAATTGCCGTGTACCAGAAGCAATATGTGACACAGAGCATTGTCATGATGGAGGATGATTCTCTCAACCGTAGCTCACACCCGACTGACTGTACTGAACAAGCTGAAACTTGTCACACACTGTTACTAAGGTTCTATGCACCATTCCCTGTAGTGAAGGTCCCTGTCTTTCCGTTGGATGGCACTCAGCAGCAGCATTCACTGTATTTTTTTTTTTATCACAACAGAAAGGCTCCGTGTTACACATCACTTCCGGTATGGCAGTTTCTGTCAAAAATATTACGGTGTGTCCTCATCTACCTTATTTACTGGATCTGGTACCATGTAACTTCTGGCTCTTCCCCAAAGTCAAAATGATTCGGGACATCAAGGCAGTCACTAAAGCGAAACTAAAAACCTCACAAAAGAGGACTTCCAGAACTGCTTCAGAAAGTGGCAAGAATGATGGGATAAGTGTGTTTGAAACGAGGGGGAGTATTTTGAGGGGGATTAATGGCAATGTATCTTTTACTATAATAATTTTTTTAATTTAAACATACACTGTATTGTTTGATCACACCTCCTATGTCCAATTCTGAAATTAGTAGAGATCCATAAAAAGAAATAGACGATGGTTTGGTTCTGAATGCTGAAGCTTCTTGGCTGGGAAGAGACAAGACCCAGAGTTGGAAAAAGTAATAAAAAAATCACTATTGAAACAGGACCAGGCAAGAAGGACTCGCAGACATATCTACAAAGACTTTCATTGATCCACTGATTAAAAAAACAATGTTTATTTAGCACCTAGTAGGTGCTAAAATACCAAGATGGATGATAACAACAACAGAAAACTGTTTCTGAGCATAGAGTATATCTTAGTTCAGGCTGTATAATGAAATGCCATAGGCTGGAAGGCTTAAACAACATTTGTTTCTCATGGTTCAGAAGCCTGGCAGTTTGAGGTCAGGGTATCATCATGGTTGGTTTCTTGGTGAGGGCTCTCTTCCTGGTTATGGCCTCACATGGCCTTTCTTGGTGGATGTACAGAGAGAGATCTCATGTCCCTTCCTTTTTTTACTAATTTCATTATGGAAACTCTGCCTTCATGATCTTATCTAAACCTAATTACCTTCTAAAGTTCCCACCTTCAAATGCCATCACATTGGGGATTACAGCTTTAACATGTCGATTTTGCAGGGGACACAAACATTCAGACCATAGCTGTATACTATAAGCTTGTCTCCATATAACTACTTGAAATACATTGTCATATAACCCACCTAACAACCTTATGATGTAGATACTAATAATATCCTCATTGTATAGATGAAAATTTTGAAGCCCAGAGAAGTTCTGAATGTAATGAATGTAATTCAGGTCATACAACTAGTAAGTGTCAATCCGAGACAAGAACCATGCCCATGATCTTGACCACTATGCAATTCTGCCTTAAATGGCAGAAGCTTCGACAGATGAATGGAATGAAAATATAAATCAAGGTAGAAACCACAAAGAGGACTTTTGTTTCCAGCGATATATTGGGCATATTCTGAAGACCTCTGTCTCAGTAATCAATTGCTTCATAACACACCACTCCAAGATTTAGCAGCTTCAATCAGCAATGATTTATTATTTGTCATAATGCTGTGGGTTGGCTGGGCTGGGCTGGGCTGGGCTCGGCTGGGAGGTTGTGCTCCACTTGGTGTCATATGCAGGAACTCATGGAGCTGCATTTAGCTACATGATGGTCCCTCTTACCGAGTCGCCTCTCAGCAGTGTAGCCTGAACTTCTTAGATGATGGATCCGAGCTTCCAAGAGCGCAAAATCAGAAGCTTCAGTCCTCTTAAACCTTGCACCTAGAACTGGCGGTGTCAATTCGTGCAGCACTTTGTTGGCTAAAGGAAGTCACAGGCCAGTGCAGAGCCAAGAGAAGCAGAAGCACAGTCCACCTCGTGATGAGACAAGCAGCCCGTGTGGGGATGAGAGGAATTGTTAGTGTCCGTTTCTGAGCTTTGGGCCTTCAAGATGGGGAGCTGAACCTGAGACGTTTTCATTAAACTGGGCCCTTCAGAGGGAACTAAAGTGGTCTCCAGTCAATAGTGTTTCCTGGGTCTCTGAAGAAACAGATACAAGTCCTTTCTGGAGGACAGCACCCTCAATATAGTCCACCTGAAATCTGTATAACTTTGCTAACAATTGTCACCCCAATAAATGTTAATTAAAAAAAAAGATTCTCATTAAGTTTAAATATGAGCTCATAATTTAAAAAATCACCAAAAACACAGGAAATTAGCCACCATAAGTAAAAAGTGGCAAAAAAAAATCAAACAATACAATTACATCCCCCAAGAACTTCAGATTTTGAGATTATCATATATAGGATATAAAATAACTACGGATAAAATAGATTTTTAAATGAAATATTTTAATTTCATGAATTAAACATCAATATGACCCAGCCAAAATGGAAAACGAACATTTTAAAAATTATAAATATAAGTATTCCTATTAAACCAATGTTAGGGCCAAATAGCGTAGTCAGTATAGTTTGAAAGAGAATGAATAAAATGGAGGATGGAACTGAAAAAATTATGCAAAATTAAACACAGAGAGGCAAGGACATGGAAAGTATGAGTGACTAGAAGAATGGAGAATAGAATGAGAAGTTATCATTGTTTGCATTGTCTAATAGAGACCTAGAAGAAAAGAATAGAGAAGGGATTATTCACAGAGATAATGGCTGAGAATTCCCGGAACTGATAACCAGCCTGCATCTATACAGGATGCAGGAAGCACCATGTATAATAAGTAGAATAAATAAAAATGAACCCATGTCTATATGCACAGCAAAGAACCTAAAGAAAAATCAAAGACAAATAAGAAAACTTAAAAGCAGCCAAAGAAAAAATGCATGCCCTCCATAAAAATTGATGTTGATTTCTCAGCCGCAATGGAGTCTATCAAATGACAGTGGAAAATGATCTTCCAAGTGCTGGGCGAAAATATCTATCAAGCTAAAATTGTATGCTACTAGAATCTGTCTTTCAAGAATGAGGGCAAAATAAAAAATATAATAGTTATAGAAATTAGAAAGAAAAATTTCCTTTATTCACAGGTGAAATGAGTTCCTAAAAAGTTCAACTTCATCTAGAGGAAAATTATGGAATTAATAAAAAAGTTATCAAGAAAGTGACTGGACATGAGATTAAAATGTAAAAATCAATTGCACTCCTAAACCCCAGCCAAAACAGATAGAGTTCTTATATCAGGTGGTAGGTTCATGGGCATTTATTTTATAATTATGCTTTACAAGTCACACATGTATTCTAAGTACTCTTTTATATGCATCAAATATTTTGAAATTAAAAAATCTTTTTTAAAGAAGGAAAATCCTGCATCATGAGAAATACTGGATAAGTACGATAGTGGAAAAACTAGAACTGGCTTCATGGAGAAAGTGGATATGAACCTGGCCTTCAATTACAAATAAGGATTGCAGAACAATTAAATTAATCTGGGAAGCAAGTAACTAAAAGGGCTTCAGAGTCCCTTCTACCACCCAGCCTGGTGACCAGACAGTACTTAAAACTTTCTCAAGGCAAAAGTGCAACCTTTTCCAAAATGAGGAGAAGAATCCACCCTTGCTTCTGCGTGTCAAGGCTGTGGGCCTTTTGTGAAGTGTTGACACAAGGAGGGACAATGAAGAGGCTGCCTAGGATGACAGTATTAATACACTAGACCTGAGCCCAGGCTCAGGTACCAGGAAGCGTTCTAAACTCCTGGAATTTGACCAGGACAAAGCTTCCAACTGCTATAGAAAGCATGACCACAAGGCCGATGCTTTGGGAATATCGTGGTGTTGCATAGATAAAAGTTTAGTGAGTGTACATCTCGTTTTTGCCTGCCTGCTGATACCTATCCACTTTGCTTAAAGGCACCAAACCTGAATTTTGCTTAGGGGAATATCTTCTCTTAATTTTTAGCCTCTATAATTTGGAAAGATTTTCCTCCCACTAGCTCCAGGAATGTGCAGTTGACCCAGGTCAGAACGATCAAGTCATTTATTTTGCAGTTGGCCATAATGATTGCTTCAGAGATAGGCACTGGATGCAAGCCAGACCAGAATCCCAGGTTTTTACTAGACTGTGGAGAGAGAAAATCATTTCCCTGATTGGGGTTGCTGAAGGCATAGGATCTAATCCTGGTGCTGATGGTGGCCATCTTGCCACCATAATTGCCTAAAAATAGAAAGCAGAGTCAACAGATGGAGAGGGACAACTCCCTGATGATGGAAACTGAAGGAAAGTCCTTCGGCGTTGAATTGAGAGGTGGTGGAAGAATTCAGGGAGACATGATTCAGGTTTTCCCCTACTACAAACTCCCTGTAGGACCCTGGAAAAAAATTAATTAATGCCCTGGGCCTAAGTTTTCTCATCTGTAAAATGGAGATTAATAATAGTACATGTCTGATAGGTTGTCAAAGTTAAATGTAACAACACAGGGTTTGACACACAGAAAGTACTCAATAAATAGTATCTATTATTATTCCTTCTATTATGATAGCATTCTTAAATACATCCTTTTCTATCCTCTGCCACTCTGACATTTGCCCTACTTCCACATCAAATTATTTGTCTCAGATCTACTGGCAGAGAAAGAGTAAAAGATTGAGATCATCGATCTAGTCTCCAGGACAAACAAAAGCAATTTAAGCTTGAAACAAGACAAGAAGTAGTTTCTTGCCAGGGAAGATGCTAGCAGTGACTGCTTAACGGATGCCAGCCCCGTGGGCTTTGACACTGTTAGACAAGCTTCACTTCAGCCTAATCTGATTGTTCTGATCCCAGAGAACTCGTCTGGAAATTGAGGAGGGCTAACAAAAGATACCTCATGGCCCTTCCCGTGTAGCTATGTGGACATCTCATGCTGGTCACGTCAGATGTGTCCAGATACACTCTGGGTTGCTTAAATTCTAGTATGTCATGAAGAAGCCAGAGCTTTGGGATAGCAGTGTCACAGAGATGCCCCTACTTTCCAAAAGCTGATGATAATTCTAGAATCCAAAAAAAATCCAGAATGCTTGAATAAAGAGGTTCAGGGAATTCTCTCTTTACAAATCAGCACCCAAATTAGGGAGCTTGCCCAAGGTCCTTTATCTAGTTTAAATTTTAAACTGCTTTTTGGTACTTTCCTCTGCTAGAATCAGGAGGAAATTTGAGCCCAGAATAGCAAATAGATGTCAGCTAACAAGCCAACTTCAATCAATTGTTGATGTTTGGAGCAGCAATGTATTGAGAAAGATTCCCAGCAGGGCTTTAGAAGAAAATAGTGCTGTGATCAATTAGCAATGTCTGCCATGTACCACAGTCGGGAGGAGGAGGCCTGTCCACTACAAATCTGTTGACCTTGAATTCTGGGCCAACAAGGTGGTTGCAGGAGGGATGGAGGTGGGATGGTCCAAAGTTAGGTTGCCTGTTGTACTCTGTCCTTCTTCCTAGACGGGCCCTGTATTGCCCTTTATCCCACTGTATATTCTATTTTGCATGTGGTTAAAATGGCTATGAATCACCGCTCCAGGCTGCTCCTCATCCTACCTGAGTTAGGAAGATACATGGCAACATCAGGCACTGAGCCAGCCAGATGACAGCTTTTTGTTTCTTCTTTCTCTTATGGAGGGGTGATCCCTTGGCCAAACAGATATCACCCCCCAGTGCACAAGACCAGGCTGCTGTAGAAGCCTGTTGTTGCCTTTTCTTTGATTTCTTGGAGGTAAAGATATCATAAATTCCTGAACATAGGAGAGGCTTCTGGGATCATCTGGTGAGACCTGATTTTACAGATGAGAAAACTGAGGCCCAGAGGAGGGAAATGACTTGTCTAAGTTTACAGAGGGAAATGCAGGCTACCAGTCTCCCCACAACACCACATTCATTTGCTTTACTCCTTCACCAGTTTTATCTCCTCAGTTAAAGTAAACAAACTCCCCATGCAGAAATATCTCAACAAGTAACAAATACACAATGGCAACCTTAGAAAGGAGGCAACATAAACATAAAGTGAGAATGGCTAGCTTATGTCTCAAAGGCAAGTAACAGAAGGCTTGAAATGTTACTGATAGTATGATTCTACTAAGGAGCGTCCCCATTTCCTAAGACACATCAGAAGTCCCATTATAAATCTTTTCTCCTAAGGCCAAGAGTGTAACATATTCCTTTATTTGTAATATCTGCTAAAGACAATGTATGTATGTAGGCAGGTGTGCATTTCGATAACTTGGAAAGTTCTGATAGTTTTGCTTTTGAACAAAAATGTGTTGAGCTTTTCTCTGGAGAAGGTATGTTGCTAGGTGTTAGTAAGGCAGAGATGATAAAGCACCATCCCACCTTCACAAAGCTCACAGTCTGGCTGGGGAGACAAATGGACAAAAAACAAAAACAAAAAAAAAACAAGTATTGTGCAATATAAATGAAATTATAGATGTGGATGTAAGATTCCATAATGGCCCAGAGGAGGGAGTGATTCATTTTGGAAGGTGGCAGGAAATTTTTTGCAGAAACAACATCTGAGCTAGGCTTTGAAGGATAAAGAGTTCTCTAGTAGCTCGTGTGTACTGATCCATCTGATAAACTTAATAGCACATCCAATGCATGCCAACCACTGTGTCAGGAACTAGAGGTTGAGATAGATACGTAAGATAGAGTCCCTGACCTCTCAGATCTCATAGACTAGCCAGGGGGTAAATATGTAAATAAAAAATTCTAGTACAGTGGAGATGTTGTTTAACAGTACAAACTTGCAACTAACAGATAAATAAGTCCTGGAGGTCTAATGCACAGCATAGGGATTACAGTCAACAATACTGTATTATAAACTCAAAATTACCGAGAGACTGGATCTTTATTGCACTCACCACAAAAAAGAAATGATAATTATGTGCCTTGATAAAGGTATTAGCTAACACTACTGTAGTAATCATATTGCAATATATAAATGTATCAAACCAACATGTTGTACACCTCAAATTTATACAATGTTATTTGTCAATTATATTTCAATTTTTAAAAAAAAAAATCAAGGTTTCTATTAACTTGTAAAATAATAGTTACATTATTTTATTTTGCTAAAAATCTTTGTCCTAACTACGTTAACATGTTACTTATTTGCTTTACCCTACAATATGTACTGTTTCCAAATTGATACCAATATTTCTATAATTTATACTATATATTTATATGAATGATAATGTTTATATTATATTTATATTATATATAAGCATTATATTATATTTATAATATAAAATAATATTTCTATATTTGTAGTATAATAATATATTACTATATTTGCAACATAAGAAATTATTATTTTTATAGATCAAAAATGGTCAAATATAGGCAACTTCATATGGTTCAACCTAATAACTAACAAGACTACTGAATGAAGTCTAATATTGCTTGGCAAATTTTTTGGTTCTTATCATATATTTCACAATGTAAATTCAAAATAATTTTTATCAAACTTATTTGGTATAATTATTTTCTTGGTGTGGTTAATGTCACCAATTTGAGAAACAGTTTTTTTAATGAAATTCATTGGGTAAAATCGGTTGATAACATTATATAAGTTTCAGGTGTACAAGTCTATAAAAAACATGGAACACTTCACAAATTTGCATGACATCCTTGTATAGGAGCCATACTAGTGTTCTCTGTATCGTTCCACTTTTAGTATATGTGCTGCTGAAGTGAGCACCAGTTTTGTTTTGTTTTGTTTTCAATTTAGTTTCAATTTTTAGAAATCTCGTGTTTTACTTTACTTTTCCATAATGTTATTTTTGATTCCAAAGTCAAGATTTATAAAAGAACATATTCAGAGAAGTGTTGCCACCAAACTAAGTCCTCCATTATGCACTTCCTCCCCTGTTATTTTTATTAGTTTTGGGTTTGGGTTTATCTTTCCAGAGCTTCCCTTTGCAAATATAAACAAATAGTATGTACATGTATATGGGTATGTGTATGCATGTGGTTTCCCCTTTCTTACTCAAAAGTTATGTATCTGTATCTGTTATCTCACTTTTTTCTCATGAGAGTCTCAGATTAGCATTTTGAAAAGACCCCTCTGCCTCCTGTAGGGAGAAAAGTTGGGAAGTAGATATTCCTTCTGGAAGTGGGGAGGTCACTACAGTTGTCTAAACAAGGATTCTGGTGGTGGCTAGGGCTAGGGTGGTGGCAGTGGAGATGGAGAGAAGTGCACAGGGTGGAGATACATTTTGGAGTTTGAAGGGACAGGACTTGGAGATTGTTGCAATGTAGGGGGTACCCAGAGCTTTGTGCAAAAACTCCAACACCCCCCCACCCCACCCCGAGGTAACATTTATATTCCCAGTGGGATGAAATTTTTGATGGAGTAGAAGACTGGACCATAGCCACACTATTTTATTTTTTTAATTTATTATAGAAAATTTCAAACATACGTAAACTAGAAGAGTATAATGAACTCCCAAGAAACTCATCACAGAAATTCAACAATTATCAACCTATGGCCTCCCTAATTTTATCTGTACTCCCAACTACTCTCGTCCATCACGCTCCCCTACCCCCCAAGAGTATTCCGAAGCAAATCTTGAGTACCCTGTCATTTTACCTGTCCGTTCATTATTTTTCTAGCACCTTGATGAGACATTGTTATCCAAACTCCACTGTCCCTTTCCCTGATTCCTGCCACTCTCCTAACTGACTCATTAAAGTTTGTTCCTTCTGTGGAAGGTTGATCCTTTTAAAAATTCAACACGGCTTGTGTTTCACAGATACCCAATGCACAGTTTGACTTAAAAATAGAATCGTTCCATTTGCTGAAAGGCAGTGATGGAGAAAAAGGTCAGGTGTAATGGTGACTGATTCATCCTCCAACACTCCTTGGAGCCCAAGGTCCCCATGAAAACACTGCTGTGTGGTTGGCACTAGAAAGCCTTAGCTGAGTGCCCTTTGTGCCTACAGGACAGAGAAAAGGGTGTCTTAGTGAAGCTCCTGGCTGATGCCAACCAGGCAGCCTCTCCTCCTTGACTTCCTACAGTGTTGTGACTCGGAAATCACTTTCTACTCACGTCCCCACACACTTGGGCTGTATTGTGTCTCAGGCTATATACTTGCTTAAGTGGAAGACCCACTTGGGGTCTTCATTGTCATTACCTGACAATCGCCTGAAGCTGTCCTGACTTACCTCCATTTCCTTTGCCCCAACATCTGCTTTATTACACAAGCTCTGCCTGCAGGGGTTACCATGCAGTGCTCAGTTACTGGCAATTTTCTTAACTTCCCTTAGGCCTCCATTTTCCCACCTCTATAGAAAATAGAACCCATTTTACTATCGGCTTCATCGCCTCGATGTGACAATTACAGTAAACAGGGTACCTAAAGACACCTAGCACCATACCTGTTGTTATTGCATTTACCTTCTATATCTCGTGGGTACCAGTAGCACTGCCAGTAGAACTCTGACCAAGGAAAGATTCTTAATCATTTGAGATCAGTATTTCATCTCTAAAATGGAATTTTAAAATGCCCTGTAAAATGTTGGGTGGATTAAACCAAAACAAATGGATGTAAACGTGGCCAGCTCTGTGTCTGGCACACAGTAAGTGCTCAGCAAAGACTTGGGTGACTGTGAGAGCCTGGGTCACTGTCTGGGGTGGGGATGTCTCTCAACAAGGTCCTTCTCCTCAGGGTGAAAAGATTTAGGCATTATCCCTCTGGTGGGCAGAGAAAAGCAAGAGAAGATGTCCCTGCCAATCTAACAGGTCTGATGTTACAGGGCTGTGAACAGGAGTTATTCTCCTTGGGAACTATTTGGGCCCTAAGGCAGGCTTGTCTCCAAACATAAAGTTATTTGAGCTAACCTGAATAGTTTAATAAATGCCACAAATTTCCAGAGTTCCACAGGCATATTAAAATGAGCTTGTTCCATTATTTATCAATTCCCTCCCTTTTATCACCCATAGTCAATGAATCATTTATCTTTTTTCTGGAGCTAGGAAATCAATCCATTTTAGGTAGATTATGAATATAGTTCTAGAACTCAGTAGCCTTTGTGCTACTAAACTCAGTTGAACAGGCCCCCAGGGATGAGGGGGTGGGAAAGAGACAGCACCATAGTGGAAAAAGTGGTTTTAATTTTAACTTTTATTCGGTATTAACCATTTTCCCACACTGCTTTGTAAATCACAGTGAGAAAAGAGAACAAAGTAATAAAAGCAAAATATATTCAAGTGAAACTCCACAGTGTAACGCAGTAGTAGATGGCAGTGCCCTTGGAGGTTTATCTATTTTTTCATGTCTCTTTTGCTTGTGAATTTGAATTTTCAGAAGGCAGAAGAAAGCATCAATTGGATTTGTTTAAAAGTAGCTTAGGGTGTTTTGGAATCAGTGTAATAAATGCACCCCCAAAGCTCCCCTCATTCTTGATGACCTCACCTAGTTTCTAGTAACGAGTAAGGAGGACACTAGCCTCACATTTTCTAAGGTTTGTTTAGGGCCACTGTGTCAATCCATCTCTGGAGTTGCATCATATACACATTGAACTCTGCGACTTCAAATACCCGCATTTGGCAAAAAAGGAGAGAGGTAAAGAGCATTCAGAATTTTTTTAGTTTAAGTATATCCTGTGCAATATTTGGGACATATTTATACTAAAAATTATTCCTTATTTCCCTGAAATACAAATCTAATTGGGTGTCCTGTATTTTATCTGATAACCTTATATAGGGCTCTATAAGCTTAAAGCACTTTTGGACCAGTAAAGAATAACTTTTGGATGACCGGGCCATGTCTGGCCTGTTCTAGAAGTGCCCAACACACTCCTTGAGGACTGGAGTTACTCCAAAGTCATTGTGGAAGAGTTAGAAGGTGGACTTCCCACTGGGGACACTCGAGGGGTCTAGGGCCCCTCTGTCCCGGGTGAATCCACTACTTTGCCCATGACTAGCCTCTCCATTTAGAAGACATGTCAGGCGAGATCAGCGGGAATTCTCACATCCAGCCTTCTTCTCCCCTGACCTTACTAATTTAGGATGGTTTCCACAATTTTGTGGACATAACTGGGTAATCTAATAAAGGTAGATTAAATTACAGCCGAGTATTTTCAGATCTGAACATGGGAAAAATGTATCCTGTTTCAAAAACCCGTATACCGCCCCACACTTGTTTTGTTTTTCTTTTATCTGGGAACAGGGCAAACAGGAACTCTCTCGGGTTATTGTATGTGAAAGTTCTTGCAGCTGTGTTGGTTTTTGTAACAAAAAAAGAAAGAAAGTGAAGGAAGAGAGAAAACCCACAAATCCACAAAATTGTATTTTACCACATACCAAGGATATCAGGGACCTGAGCTACAGAAATAAATATTTTATGTAAAAAAAATAGTAGAAGCACTAGTCTGGACCAACACACACACAAACCAACACACACACACACACACACACACCATTTCTTAAGGCTCTTCAAGTGACAAATGCTGGCTACGGAATCACTTAGGTAATTCTGTGAGCAGAAAAAAAAAGAACATGGATTTGAACCAAATGAAATACTGGCCCTGTTCAGGTTCAGCTGGCAGCATATTTAGATACAGAGATTTTGATCTGGTTCAATAGGTTTAGAATATTAGCGTAGTGAACTCTAGCTTTTGGTTCACAGTGGAGGTTGAGTCCCAAGAGAGAGAAAATGATCTTCTTTCCTGCTTTGCATCTTTAAACAAACCTGTGTTTTCCTTGTTTATTGTTTGGCAATATTATCTTTGCCTGGTGATCTAATGGATAATGCAACTTCTCGAAGTAGAGCTTGTTTGCTTAAAACTTGCAGGTGTTTCTTGGCCATTTTCTCATGAGCACAGTGTGATGGGCAGGACTTATGTTAAGTCCAAAAGGCTAGGGTTGACCAGAAGACCATTGGAAATGCAGTCTAATTTTCTTTTAGATACCCTCCCCAATTTTTTTTTCTCTCCTTGCCTCAGCAAATGGATTTGGAGCTTCTCAAAACTCAGAAGATTTAAGATGAGATGCTAAGAGCCTCAGAAAGCATAAGAAGCTTTCCTTAATTCAGACAGTATAAATTCTCAATCTGTTGGCTGAGACTGACCTTCCCATGTTTTAAGAATAAAGTGTCTGAAAACAAATTAAGAATAAATGCCAAAAAAAAAGTTTTTGTTGAGGAGCATAATTAAGTATCCAAGAGAACAAACTGTTTTAAGCACTGTAGAACTCTTTAGAAACACCTATATATTCAGTGTACAAATTACAAGTTATTCTTAGTTGTTTATTTTTAATGTTTTCCAAAAATCTTTAAGAAGAAATGGGTAAATCCTCTCTCACTACCACCACTCCACAAACATACCTCTAACATTCAAAATATATATAAAAAGCATGAGGGGTATCACCCTGGTTTGATTACACACTCAGCCCAATATCCTAAAATTGCTTTAAGTGCAGACTTTTACATAGAAGCTTCAAGCTATACAGGGCCACCATTCCTTGGTTTTGCACACGAGTAAACTGAGGTTCAGAGAGATGTAGTGACTTACCCATGGTCATATGGTTCGTGCTTTATGGAGCCAGGACTAAAACGTGAATCTCCAGTTCTTGGGCATAAAAAGAACTGATACTCATAGTGTTCCCAAAGGCTCACAACAACCCAAATCATCCCGGAATCACTGACCTTTAGCCATTCTCCAGTCCTTACTAGGCAAGAAAGGGAACATAGACGTTCTGGAAAGATGTTGAACAATCCCAGGATTAGATCAAAAGGATTTTCCACCTGACCCTTAATTACTCACAAAAGTTCCCCACAACCCAATTTCCATATGCATTTAAAGCTGTTTTGCATTGTTGAGGGGGACCTTACATTCTATGTGTCCCCTTTTCCCAATCAATCCATCAATCAATCAATCAATCAATAATGTCTTTGCTAGCTCAGGTGTAAGCCACTGCATATTCTAAGCTGTCTTAAAGCCCGCCTGCCTGTAATTTGCTTTTCATTAGGGTCCTGAGGCCCTGACTCTTGGCCCTGCTATTTGTGAAGCACTGAAGGACGATGAATCAATATCATGTCATTGCCCTTTCTAACTCTGAGGAGGACAGGGTTGCTCAGCGCCCATTCTTCTTTTATGACAACAGCTGCAAACCCCTACTCTTGGTTGACAGAGAAGAAAAAATTTGTAAACATCCTGGGATTAATTACTACTGGGATCTGTCTGCCCGTCCACGCTAATAAAGTATGAGACTTCCTTCTATTTCTCATCTTTATTTCCTCAGAGACACCAAAAAACAGCCCTCCCTAACATAGCAGAGGGAATCTGATTAAGGTAGGAACCCAGCAGCCCAAATCCTT
Organism: Hipposideros armiger; assembly: GCF_001890085.2. NCBI lineage: Eukaryota > Metazoa > Chordata > Mammalia > Chiroptera > Hipposideridae > Hipposideros > Hipposideros armiger. Next base: position 2,743,284 of record NW_017731561.1, read on the forward strand.
CATCAGAAAAAGAAAAAGAAGAAAAAAAGTGTGTTTTTGGAGGGTGGAGGGTGGCATTCAATAGAGAGTGCCTGTGTGACTTTTTGTCTCCTGGAGTCCACTGTCACCAGCATCCGAGGCAAGTAGTGGAAAGGCCTGACACGCAGCCCTGTGTTTTGCTGAAACGAATTTCCTTTCCAACATTTGAGGCCTCAGCCACTGGGCCTTCTGGCAAGTCTGGCTCTTTGGCCAAGGCAGGAATGTCAGGGTCTTTCTTACATCAGGAGGGAATGCGCTGTCTCACTGGCCTGCAGGGGTCCCTGGGGCCCCAAATGCCAGTCCCATTTGTGCTGGGCATTGACTAATTGCCATGAAAATTGGCCAGAAGCAGTGACAAGGCCCTGGGCCAGGGTACCCCCTCAGGAAAGTTCTCCCATTCTTTTGGAAGAAAAGAGGATAGCAGGGTTAGGGAAATAGGTTCTTCCGGCAGAAATAGAAAGGCACAAGTCAACAGAAAGTTGTCATAAAATCCGGAAAATTTTAGACCCCTTAGGAATGGCCTTCAAGGCCCTGCATGGTTGACCTCTGTCTAATCTTCCAGCTTCTCACCCTCACAGTCCCTCACACCCTGTGCGCTAGACACACTGGCCTTATTTCAGGGCCACGCTCTCTCTCTCCGCAGGGCCTTTGCACAGACTGCTTTACTCCTGGAGCATTCCCCATTGCACCACTCATGCCTCCCCCCCTACCCTGTTATCTGGCTCACTCCTCTCAACACTCACATCTCAGTTCCAAAGTCACCTACTCAGGTGGCCTTCCCTGGACATTCAGGTGGGGCCAGGTCCACCTGTGTAAAGGCTCAGAACACCTGCTTCCATTGTAGTTTTGCATGTAGTCTGTGGGATCCTTTGAACAGGATCTGTGTCTTTCCCACAACGGTCCTCGTCACGCAGCCAGTTCCTGCATCTTGTTTCCCTGCTCTCTGCAGCTCCCAGCGCACTTCGTGGCCCAAGGGTGACCTCTGTGGAAGGGACGCGTTCTGGTTCAACTAGGCAGGTGCCATGCGCAGCACGTTTGTTGACCAATGAGAAAGCTAAGCCCTAGGGAGGTTAAGCACCTCACCCGAGGCCATGAGCTAGTTCATGGTGGAGCAGAGGCCAGCAACTTAACTACCAATACACTTAACTTCTAATACACTGTACTTTCTATACTCGTGAGTCAGTAGCTCAGAGGACCTGGATTTTAGTCTTGACCCCTCCATTTCCTTACCTGTAACCTTGACCACGTTATATAACTTCTCTAAGTCTCTTTTCCTCGTTTGCAAAATGCGGTTAATAATGTGCCCACATCATAAATTGATATGCTTAACGTCATAACTATCAACTATTATTCTAAGAATACCTCAAAAATCCAGACTTGATTAAGTAAGAACCTGGATAATTCAGGCAAGAAATTGGCTGGTATTGACCTTTTCACAAACTATGAAGAACTCCAAGCACTTAAGGCTGTTTAGAACTTATTCAAGAGAAAGAAGAGACAAAAGATTTATAATGCAAATGGAAAGTCTTAACAACATTTGGGAGACAGTGTGTTTAAACTGACTAAGAGGACATATTGTTTTTAAAATGTCCAATTAGGTGTTTTTAGGAGTCTTTACTTACAGACAATCTTGTTATGATAATTGTAAATACTTCTCTATTCATCAAAGTAGGTTTCCTAAGGGTTTCTACAGTACAGTTATTTATTAGCCTGCCCCTAATTAGTACTGGTGCTTAAAAGTAACAAAACTGCATGCCCCTTAAAATATTTCGTTATTCATCTTCTCACTGGTTCCAGGAAGCCCATGTCTCCCAGCATCGATGCTGTCATTCCTTCGGTGTCTTGCACAGAGCAAGCTCCTCCTTTCCTCCAAACCTTTGCACTGGCTGTTGCCTCTGCCAGGGTTACCCTTCCCCAGATCTTCACAGAGAAGTTTCCTTCTCATCCCTCAGGAGACAGGGCAGGGCCACACCTCACTGAGCACCTTTCCATGAGGGCCCCCTTCCCCTCACTCTACCTTACTCGGTTTGGTTAAATGCATTCCTAGCCTCCACTGAGAACTACCCAGGATCTGGGTGGGTTTATTTAATGCCCGTCTCCACCCTTCAGGCTGGGTGCTTCATGATAGGACAGGCCTCTTTCCTGTTTTGTCCCAGCACTTGGAACAATGCCTAGTACATAGTAGGCGCTCAGAAACTATTCTTAGAATGAATGAAATGTGCAGTTTCTAGACTTTTGGAGACTAGGTTAGCAAAAGTTGATCCTGATAGACCTGAACAAATAAACAGGAAGCCCTTAAACCTCTTTAGCATGAATGAGAGCTCTTTCTCTCAGAAATAGCATACAATTTTAGCATTTTTACAGCAAATCTGTTGCAATATTGGCAAACATCTGGTAGCCAGGGAGATAAGAACTGTCTAAAGGGTGGTTAAGATTGACTAATGTTTTAATGAAACAATTGACAATAAACTTTACCTTCTCTCTCTCTCCTTATCCCACCCACACAACTCGACTGCCCTTTATGAAAGCTTTAACCTAGAAATGCTTGTGACCAAATGCCTTGTTTCATGAGATTAATTCAAGCTGGAAGAAGGTAGTAATGGTGTCGTTTATACGGTAGCGCAAACTCTAGGCTCAATAAATGTTAAATCAATCATCCAGGAAATCTAATATAAACAGTGTGTTGTCATTGATTAATTTATTTAAGAATCTCCATCTAATTTACTCTCAGAGGAGCCTCATGGAAAGTTCATTATTTGATGATGAACATGTTGATGCAACCTTGTACTAATGAGGAAAGTTACTGATCCACAAAGATGACATGCCTTGTTTAAGGAAGTCAGTGGGGACAGATGAGAAAGGAGAATTCTGACTCCTCCATCTTTCTCCACTTGCCTACCCTCCCTCTCCCTTGCCTCAGATTTTTTCTTTTCCCACTTTCAAATTTTCTCTTCCCTTTCATCCCTACTCCCCGCTCCACCCTTCTCTACTCCTTTCAAAACCAGCTCTCAGATATTGCACCTAGATATGTATTTTGAAGGTAGCTGGATAAGAAGAAGGTGGTTTGGCCAACTGGTGCTAAAAATGATACATATGAACTCAGGCTTCCAAATTCAGGTACCTAAAGAGACTAGGCAGATCATTTAAGAAAGTGAACCCTGCTGAAAGCCAGGCAATAGAGAGTGGTGGGGACTGTGGCAAACTGGAGATGGCGTCTGCAGAGCGTAGCTGCTACCTAGCTCCAGTCCATTGTTGCCATGCAGAAGTGTGAACCCAGCATGACCAGGCTTTTTAAAACTGGATATCTAAGTCTTCATGGGAAATTTTCCAAATTTTAAAACTATCTGGGCGCCCAAATTAGGGTTTGGCTGGGTTCAGCCTATAGGCTGGCCACTTACAACCTCTAATGTTAAATGTCCCTGGCTCAGAATCCCTAACAAAGGCTGAACCCACTCCACTTCCTGGGTACACATCTTCCTGTCTCACTCTCACCACCACCCCACCAGGCCCAGCATCTATTTTTTCTTTTTTTTTTTTAAGTGCATTTTCGCTCTCTGTCTTTTGCTCTCTCTCTGCCCTGTGTCTTTTCTCCTTCCCTTTGCCTCTGGTGTCTACAAAGTTGGGTTCCCCTGCAAAGCAGAGTCAGTGGAGAGAAAAAGAAAGGTAGGGAGCAGGAGTGGGGACTCATTCATCAGGCTCGGGCTGGAGGTTGTGGGGCAAAAGGCGACAGGCAGGGTGGAGCGAGGGTGCTCAGCTTGGCCACGGCCCCTAGGCACTTGCCAAGATCCAGCTTAGAAAGCAGTGGAGAATAAATGCCAAGGCAAGAAGACAGGGGCTCCCAGCACCCGCCAGGCGCTTCTTGCACTGTCCTCCCAGCTTCTCCCTCCCTGGTTCTCTAGTCCCATAACAACGTCTGAAGGGTCCCTGAGGGCTTTCCACATGATCCGAGAACAAGTAAACAGCTGTGGAGAAAGAACCTCCAGTGCCTCCCAAAGCAGCATCCTGGGCTTCAGTTGTGAGGCAACTTAAGGCGGACACCAGTCCACATCCTGTCTTGGTGGGAGACTCTGCCAGCCAGGTCAGGGTCCAAGGTGGCAACCGTGAGAAAGAGCTGACACCAGCCACAGCTCTGTTCCCCACATCCCAAAGCACCATTTAATAGCCTGGCACATTATGTGGAGGTCCCAGTTCCTATGGAAAGATTCTCTAACGCTTTACATGATCCCATTAATGGTAACAATAAATCTCTGTGGTAGATACCATTAGCTCTATTTTGTAAATGGGGACACCAAGGCAGAGAAAGGTTAAATCATTTACTCAAGGTCACAAATACACCCTTTTCACGATTACTGTGAAAACTAAATGGGATTCTGCACGTGCTATATGAATAAGATGCAAAGTACTGAAGAAGAATTCATTTTAATTTTAAACTAATTTATACACAGCTATTAGCAGCAGATAATATGTTAATGCATTACGCTTCCCAGGAGACTAATCCACTCAATAAACATTGATTGCACATCTACTATTGCACCCTGGATGTAGAGATGCATGTGGAATGTTCTAGAATCTCCATGTTTTAGTTCAGAGTGGAACCATGACAGAAAGATGAGGAGGGCCCGCTCCTCCCACCACATGGCCCTAGACTAGGCATACCACTTAGCCTAGTTCTTAAGCTGCGTTGTCCTTCGCAGAGAACTCACAGTTCAGTGGGGAGAGCCTACCCTGAGGGCGCCCCTGCTTTGCAGGAGTGCTGAGGCCCTCTGCCGGATCCATTGTCTGCCCGGTGAGTGGACAATAAACCCTCAAGTCCTTGCTCTGCTCAGTAGCACCTTTGCTGCCTTTGCCTGCTCTGCTTTGAGGCCCCTTCCCAGCCTGTCCTTCCTCCTCACATTCCTATGCCTGGGTTCCACAGCCAAGTCCATGGTAGGTCCGCTCCATATGGTTATAAATGGCAAGTTCCAGGACAGGCCCTGGGTGAATCTGCTTTCCTTTCCTTCTCATGGGACAAACCATTTTTTCCCCCACTTTGGGGCCTTGAAAGGACATCCAGAAAGACCAGTGAT
>NW_017733458.1:0-4975 GCF_001890085.2 Hipposideros armiger
GTAAACAGCACAAATTTAGATCTTGCATTTTTTTCAGCGAGACTCACAACCTCTGCCTTTTAATTGGAGTATTTAATCTGCTTAGATTGAATGCAATTACTGATTGGGTTGGGTTGAAGAATATCATGTTGTCATTTGGTTTCTATTAGAGTGATTTATTCTTTCCTTTGTCCTTTTCCTCTCTGCTTTGGTGGTATCTCCTTCTGTCTTGTTTAATTCCTGTAGCTATACCTCTATACGAAGTTCTAACAATTGAGTTAATGAGCTTGTTGCTAATCTTTTTTGATATCAGAGAAATTATGCATTATGAATTGGTACCAACCGGACAAACAGTTAACCGTGTTTACTATTTAGAAGTGCTGAAAAGGCTGCGTGAAAAAGTTAGGCCACTTGAACTTTTTGCCAACGATTCATGCCTCTTGCATCACAACAATGCACAAGCTCACATGGCGCTGTCTGTGACGGAGTTTTTAGCCAGTAAACAAACAACTGTGTTGGAACACCCTCCCTACTCACCTGATCTGGCCCCCAATGACTTCTTTCTTTACCTGAAGGTAAAGGAGATATTGAAAAGAAGACATTTTGATGACATTCAGGATATCAAGGGTAATATGACAGCAACTCTGATGGCCATTCCAAAAAAGTTCTAAAAATGCTATGAAAGGGGGACTAGGTGCAGGTGTAGGTGCATAGCTCCCCAAGGGGAGCATTTTGTAGGTGGCCATAGTGATATTCAGCAATGAGATATGGAACACATTTTGTAGAATGAGTCCACGAACTTAATTGTCAGATCTCGTAGATTACTTTAGTGGTCACTCTAAGATACAATATGCCTTCTTCTCATATCACAGTCTACTTAGAATTAATATTATAGCACTTCCTATGAGAACCTTGCAAGGATACATTTCCTTTTATTTGCCTCCCACCTTTTGTATTTAGTCTCATTTTATACTTTAATTTCTGTTTTGCCCTTGTGCTTACAATAGGGATCATTTCCCTTCAGCCTGAAGAGCTTCTTTTAGTTATTTCTTTCACTGCAGGTGTGACGGCAACAAATTCTCTTACCAGTGCTTTTTTCAAACACGTCCTTATTGTCACCTTCATTTTTGACAATATTTTCAGTGGATATAGAATTTCAGAACTAGAGCACCTATTTCTTTTTTTCTCTCAACTGTTTGAAAATGTCATTTTACTGTTTTCTGACTTCCATTATTTCTGACGATAAGCTCATGGTAATTCTTATTGTTGCTTCTCCTAAAATAATGTAACTGATTTTTACCTTCTGTCTACTCTCAACATTTTCTCTTTATTTTGATTTTCACCATTTTGACTATTATGTAAGTAGATGTGATATCTTTGTCCTACCCGAGGTTCACTGAGCTTCGTTAATCTGTCTATGACAAATGTAGTCTAACAAGAGGCCTATGAAAAAGGAACCGGTTTGTGTCCTTTTTTGATGGTAAAATACCTTTATTTCTCAGACTCAGTGTTGTGTGGGATATGAAGACAGAAAACAAGCCCTGTGAGCCTGTAAGTCCACAGAGAGTGGAAGTATGGCAGAAGTGTGGTGGTGGGCAGGGAAGGCAGAGCCATCCCAATACATGTTCCTGGAACAAGACAGCAAGCACCTGCATTCCTTTCAGCCTATTTCCCGCCTACTCTAGGAGCTGGCTTTGCGGCCATGCTGACACCTGACTCTTCTTGTGGGTCTGGAGGGAAGAAGGGGTTGTGGAAATAAGTCTTGGTGAGTAGAGGCGTTACAGAGATATCTTACTTTTTTTAAATTTTTGAATGTTCATGACAAAGATTTTAAGCAAGGGAAGGATAGTTTCCTCCATGTTGGGGTGATGTGGGGTGGGAGATGTACTACCACAGACACAGGAGATTTGAAGTTATCGGCATGTCTAAGGTGCTTACCGTCCTCCATCCCAATGTGTCCATAAGCAGACTTCAGCTCTCAAAGGAAAGTGTTTTGAATGATTGTCACAGGAAGGCTGCCACAAGAGCCCAGCGGCTTTCTCTCTGGGGAGCTGTCTGAGTGGAAGCTTATCTTTTGTTCAGGGATGCCAGGAAGTCATCGCAGGGCAGGTGTTAGAAAACTGTCAAGACCTCTTGATGGAATGGCTGCCAGAGGGCCTGGGTCAGCCCAGGCTCTGTCCTACCTCTGTGGTACCTTCCGTTGGTCGCCTCCACCTCCTGGGACATTGTGTCTCTCTCATGTCTCAAAAGACGATGTCATACAACATGGTCCTCAAAGTAGTTTTAAACCACAGAATCATTTCCTCAAACGAAAGCTTGTACCTAAAGCAGTGTGTGGCTTGGCAAATTTTTAAAATGCTATTTTTGTTTTGCTTTGTATGTTTTCCTTTGTCTTTTTCAGTCAAGGCTCCAGGTCCTTTGTAAGTCTTACATGTGGGGATTTCTTTCCACTCCAAAGCTGTAGCTGTGTGACAAGACTGCTCTTCCTTGTAAAAGTGCCCAAGGTGATTCAGCGATTGTTTTGCTTCATGCTTTGCGTGCAACACGATGTGAGAGGCCATATGGGCCTTTGAGGGCCAGGTGATCTCAGAGTGTTCAGCCCATGCCAGAACAGAGTGTAGTGTTTTGTGTATTTGAGAGAGATGGGCATTATCCCAGAGCTGGAACACTCGCTTAGCTCCCAGGCAGTGCCCCATGAGTGTGGCAAGACCTGGAAGGATGGCAGAAATCTTGAGACTTTGGTGTAGGCTTGTGGAGATGTTTCACCTTTTCTTCCATAGGAGACAATGCCTTGGATCACACTGTAACACACGAGAGGGCCCGCGGAGTCCCTCTGCAGCCAGAGAGGGGTTAGGATTGAGCCAGTCCTCCTCTTTGTCCTGCCCTTCCTGCTATTCCAAGACCCCTCTCAGAAAAGGCCACTTGCGTGGTCTCCATGTGGCCGACCAGACCACGGCAGGCCGCTGTGGGCCCTCAACTTGGCCATTGTCATAGCGTCAATTCACCCCAGGTGGCAGCTCCCTCTCCTTCCTGAGGTCTCGGATCCTCTCTTTTTATAAGTGCTGTGGGCACTGGGGCTCCACTCTACTGTGAGGAACATGAAGGCATGCAACTGGGGCTGACACTTAGACTCGAGGACGAGCCTATTAACCACAGTGGGTGTTAGCTCTGAGGAGCCACCTGGTTTTAACTACTGCTCACACTGGGAACACAGTTGCCTATCACTGTGCCTCACTGTGGGCTCTCGTGTTGCAGATTCATCTTTCTGGAGGAGGACCATGTCTTGACTGACCATGGGCCTCGGTAAATTCTCAGAGGTTCTATTTCTCCCCAGCTCTGGTTGTTCTTTATTGTCTTCCCAGGGAGAAAGATTCCAGGCTAGAGGGTGGGAGAGTTCCTCACTGCTTGGGTCTCCAGGTCCCTGTCCTTCCCCAACACCCTTCTTTTCAGAACCAAGCCAGCCAACCTCAGTTTCACCTGAAATGAAGCCTTCTTCTCTGTCATGTTCTCCACACACAGTTGAATGGCACGGTCATAATAATCTTGTAAGCAGTTTTCACACTCCTGATGCTCTAGCATGGTCAGCTCCACCTCCTGTATTTTGTCTGAGTATGTGCACATTGGGGAGACGTGCCCCCAGCCAGCCACATTGCACTTCTGTCCTGTTCTCACCCAGTCCTAGCCTCTGGAGTGGTGGAGGGCTTCAGAGCTCTAGTCAACTTGATGTGCCCCTCTAGCTGATGGGAAGAGACAAGACAGCCCAGGTCATCCATTGACCCCAGGCCTGGACACCGCGATGGGCTGCACTGTCTTGCTTCCCCCACTGAGGCCCTGGGATTTGTCTGGTGACCAGTATGAGAAAAAAGGAAGGGAGAGGTCCCAGTGGGATGAGAAACAATCTGGACCCAGGAGAGCAAGAGCAGCTGGACGTTTCCTTACCTGCAGTAACATGATGCCATTGGAGAAGTTCTTGGGATTATAGTCTGGGTGGGGGATGGCTCTTGTCACCTCGCAGACCTGCTGGGTCTTCTCCTGTTCCAAGATGTTGTGCTCCGCTTCACTCGTGATCATGACTGAGCTGCACAGAGAGCAGACTGTGGGAGTGGGGGGTCGGGGGATACAGCCCAGGTGTTGTGAAAGGCAGGTGACAGCTGAGGTGGGTCAGGTCTGCAGTGGGGGAAATTGAGGACACAGGAGGGCTAAGGGCTGAGTGACTTTGTCCTCTCTGCTTCTCAAGGACAATGAGGGTAGGGCTTCTGGAAAGTCTCTCTTGCCCTCACACAGTATCCTGACATTGCTTGAGTTTGCATTTGGCCCAAATACATCTACTACCCCTGCTTGATTTGGCCAGTGTGGTCCTTGCCTTTTCAACTGTGCCACTTGTTCTACCTCCGACCCTCTGAGCCCAGCTTACCTGTCCTATTTCTAAGCTTTTCATCACGTGGTCACTCCCTCAGACTCCTACTCTGATGAGCTTTTGTGGGTTTGAATTACCAGAAGCCCGAGGATCCCACCTGAGTTGCAGCCACTGGGGAAATGACAAGGGTCCCAGTAGGTGTTCCTGGGGTAGACCGGCTGCTGCTCCTCATCTTCCACTGCAGTGAGCAGCCGTCAGAACAAAGTTTTCTTGCACAAGGATACCGCCGCACCTCTTCTTTCCCTTATCTAGGAACCGAATGTAGGCCATGTAGGGGTGGGAGTGGGGCTTGGTCTCATGTCCCCCGATGATCTCCTCTGAAGAAAAAGGCTATAAAGAAGAAGGAAATAGTATCCTTTGCAACAATATGGATGGAACTAGAGAACATTATGCTAAATGACATAAGTCAGTCAGAGAAAGACAAATATCATATGATCTCACTTATACGTGGATTCTAAGGAACAGAATGGATGGGAGAAGTGGACGCAGATAGTCTCAGAGACAGAGAGGAAGAAATGAGGGTTGTTAGTTGGGAGGGGGTGGGGATGAAGGAGAGGGGAAGGGATGAGACAATACAAA
>NW_017733458.1:6281-8545 GCF_001890085.2 Hipposideros armiger
TCCCAAGCCAGCTCTTAACCATCGCGCCACTCGGCCGGGCCTCAGTAGGCATTTTTTGACTGCATCAATTAATGGCCTCCTATTAGGTTTTGGCTGAGGATTGATGGGGACAAGGCTGGTGAGATTCAAAGCCACAGGATGGGAAGAGGGCACTGCCAAAAGCAGTGGAGAGGCCAAGGGCCTGAGAAATCAGGCGAGTGTGGGGATTCAAATGGTTGCCCAGGCCTGGGGCAGAGCCAAGACACCCAGCAAAATTTGTGTGCAGTCATCTAGCCAGTGCTGAGATCGCTTGCACCCTGGGCTTCTCTCCTGGGAGGACAGGAGGGTGGAGGGCACTGAGAACTAAACTGGTTCTTAAGCTGGTCCAAGACAACTCTCACTACTGCACACGGTTTGTCTGAGGGGCCCAATCTGGGTTGGAATGAAGGATTTTAACTACTTGTCTGTTGTAGCTTCACATCCTTTTCCAAATACCTTTCTATGAACAACGTCCTTTCCAGGTGATGAGAGAGAGGCTAAGACCTTATAGTTTAATGCTTCTTCCCGGCCATCCTTTTGAGTAGCTATCTACATGGGACTTATTGGTCTGGAGTTGGGTTGGGAGCTGGGGTTCAGAAAGCTACTGGGTTCAAACGGAGGACAATCCCTGCTTGGGTTTGATTAAAAGGCCAGGAGTACAGGGGGTTTTAGGAGATGGGCTCAGGCCCCAGGAATGGGACGGTCACTCACCCCTCCTGGCCCCAGTGGGCAGAAGAAGCAAGGCCAACAAGAGCAGGAGTGGATGCATCTTCCCTGAAGGTCTGCCCAGGTCAGAGCCGCTGGTGTGTTCTTTCCAGACACATAGACCCTGAAGGGATCACAGGAAGTATTGCTCACTGACACACACACCTTCTCAACACGTGTTCCTTTAGTTTTCCTGGAAGTCATCATACAAGGTGGTTTGTGGAAGTTCCCTGGTTTGGTTAGGTGAGAATGGCACTATCACCATGTTTTTACTCAGACTGCTCAGCCACATGGCAAAAGCTGGAAGAAGGAATAAGGAAGTGAAGGTCGTGGCTACAGCCAGCAGAGGGTCTGGAACCCCAGAAATCCCTCAGTGATTAAATCAAGAATGTTTCCATTTCATGTTTCCTGGCTGGTTTTCCTTTGTGATGAAATCATGAATAATTATTTAGCAATCTATGTTTAGTGGTATGAGTGAATGGCCTTGCCGTTCAGAAGCTGAAGGTTTGCTGGAATAGACGGAGAACCTGTGGGTAGAGGACGGGGTGCTAAGGGCTATGGTGAGGGGTCTGCTGGGTGGTGAGTTAGAGGCTGAACTTGCCTGAGGTTCAGGTATTCCTGGACTAACCTCAATACGCCAAATGGTCACTCCATTCCTTATCGTACCAGCACTGCAGCCTCATATTTTTGGGACATTTAGATTCCCTCTTTAAATAGAAATATTCTGTGACAGAGAAAATACAAGCTTCTCTTACCCCACAATTCTGAACTCAAGTCCTGGAGTTGATATTCGGTGGATGGAAACAAGTCATCATTCAACCTGTTGGAGTTGAGTGGCCTGATTGGTTTATGCTTTGGTGACTTAGCACCCCTTGGGCTAAGGAGGGGACTGTCCCACCCAAATCATAGAGCTTCTGTGTGGTCAATTCCCCTCAAGAAATGCTAGTTACTCTTGTCAGGCTATGCGGAAATGGATGCCGACTATCCTAACAGTTCTCCACTAAGTTTTCTCTGTCCAGTGTGCAGAGAACCCTGTCTCTGATGTCCTGGGGCCAAGCACTTAAATATGTTGTGAACAAATTATCCCAACTCTGTCAGCAGTGTGACAGCAGAAGAAAGAGAGGTGGAAAGGAAGTCATGATGATTCTAAACAGCCGAACCCCAGTTCTGTTCAAGGAACAGCATCTTATGAAGTCAGAGAAAGAATGGAAGTAACATGCTTAAGCATCAGTGATCATTCCTGGATAATGGAATTCTTGGTAGTTTTCATTTTCTTATTTATGTATTTAGGTATCTTTCTAGGATGAATAAGTATTGCATTCATACCCAAAATACATTTCCCCTGAGTTGAAGCATACTCATCAATGGCCAACATTCAGCAAAGCACTCTTCTTCAGTCCAGCCTTCTCTGAGGTGGATGTTTTGAAATGAGGTTACTTTTCTGAATGCAATCTTATGAAAGATTTAGAGATTGTTGAAAAATAGAAGAAAAAATTCTCTCAATAGGCTTAACGCTATAATATACTTTTAAAACAATAGAA
>NW_017733458.1:10950-13219 GCF_001890085.2 Hipposideros armiger
AGTCTACAGCCCCTGAGATGAGGGTTCCCTGCGTGGTGTCTACAGACAGGTGGGGGCCCAGGTGCTATTACTCACCTTTGCCAGCAATGAGCTGCTGTCAGCACAAAGTCTTCACGCACAAGGAAACCACCACAGTCCCCAAGATATGCCATGTAGGGACGAGAGTGAGGCTTAGCCTCACGGCCCCCGATGATTTCCCCTGAAAGAAAAATTCTACCCTGCTTGCTGTGCTCATGGAGCCAAGGGCTGGAGCAAGGGAGACTGGGATAAACTGGAGCAGTGCAGGGAGGAGTGGGGTGGCAGATGGCGGGGTCTCTAGTAGTCAGCAGTGACCACGAAGTGGTCCTGCAGGTCCCTGAAGCAATGTTCCTGGCTTACCCAGTGACCCAAAGAGTCAGATTGTCCCTGTGACAAAGAGAAGAGCAGTTCTTTATTCCTTAATTGCAGCTGCAGATACGTGTGTGGGCAGAGAGAATTTGTGTTTGGAACAAGCAGCGAAGGCCCTGTACATCCTGGCAAATCCTTTCCCTGACGTTCCCTGGGTCCACTCTCCATTCTTGTTTCCCAGACTCTCTGAGCAGCTGCTGGTTTGTAATCCTCAGAACATTGTGACGGAGAAAATGACCAGAGAGGACTTGAGACTGAACCAGCCAATCACAAGTGTTAAGGGGAAAAGGATGCCACCAAGTCTGGGATCAACTCTGTCCTCAGTTTCTTTCCTAGGTAGCATAGAAATGACAAATCTTGGAGAAAGAGGAGGAGATTGAGGGTAGGTTTTAAGACATTGAGTTAGAACGTAAGAGGGCCTTCCTTTCATTACAGAAGCCAGCCCTTTTCCAAGCTGCCCTTTCCTGGGGAATTAACTATTCCTCATTCCCAGCATCCAACCTGCTTCCAGACGGGTTTGTAAAGAACCCACGTTCTAGATGAGAAGGGTAGGACCTGGGAAGGGCACAGTACCCTGTGGACCCTCCTGGAGAACAGGCTTCTGCCCTGCCATTCCCGTGGAGTGTTTATTCAGCTCTAATAGGCTGGTCTTTAGGGAGGCTGAACCTAGAGGTAGAAAGTTCCTGAGGATGGATCAGTGCAGGATGTGTATGTAGCATCTGGCCATGGCTGTGCCAGTGTGGAGTGGGGTTGGGCATCTGTTGGAGGGGGACGTTCACTCACCTGCCTCTGCCCTGGGGGACAGAAGAAAGGCCATCAGGAGTAGAAGTGGCTGCATCTTCTCGGGAAGGTGGCCGAGGGCAGAGCTGCTGGTGCTTCCCCTTGGTTTTCTAACCCCAGGCTCTCCCGTGTTGTGGCCTTTATCACGTAGGCTCTATTTGAGTGCCCGACACAGCTGTGTGTTGAAATATTCAAGCCTGATGGAGTAAGAACTTATCAGTAACCACATAAGCACCTGAGCTCTGACTCCGTGCGGACCACACAACTGAAAACAGAAACCACTGGCTGCAAACTGAGGTTGTGGGAGATGCTGTATCAGCCAGTAGTATGTTTCTGAACCCCAGAAACCCAAATCTCATAATGATCCACGTAAGAACGCTTCATTTCCTTGTTTTTTTCTGGACCGTTTATTGAGGTCTTTTATTGTGAGACTCAGAGGTATTAGACATGAGATTTCTTGCATCTGGTGGAGACAAAACCATCAGTGATCAGATAAAGATGGTGAAGCCACGGTTAAAGGGATGGACACAAAGGTGTGGCAATAATGTCCAAGAGGGCTTAGGTCAATTTGTAAAGAACCAAGTTGTGGTTTCAATGAAGAGCAACAAAATTATTCTGCTAATGAGTCTGCATCTTGTTCAGGATTAGGATGGATAGTTTCCTTTGCCCCTCAGGATGTCAGGGGAGGCTTGAAGCCTGGAGCTTGGGATCAGCTGAAGGATGACTGACACATGCCCAGTGGTTGGTGCTGCTGCCCACTGGGCGTCAGTTCCTCTCTGTGGCCTCTGCACAGGATTGTTTGGTCTTGCAACATGACGGTAGGCTTCTGCAGAGTGAGCTTCTCTGAAAAATCGACCCGGGCACAAGATGTATTCTTTTTCTTACCTAGACTTTGATGTCATATGGTATCCATTGCCGGATTCTACTGCTTTGGGCAATCAAAAGCCCTCACCCAGATTGAAAAAGGAAGAAGCCTGCAGTCATGTAAGGAGAGCCTGTGGGATGGAGCTGCACAGTGGCAGTCAGAGCAAAGCACAGACAACCACACTGCTTTAGGTCCATGCAGAGTTGGCCATGGGCCTCAGTAAGTTCTCAGAGGCCC
>NW_017733458.1:15459-16946 GCF_001890085.2 Hipposideros armiger
GAGCTTTGTGTGCCGTCAGCTAGCCACTTCTGAGTCACAACCTGCATTCCTCTCCTGGGCAGGTGCAGGGTGGGTGGAGGACACTGAGAATTTTAACTGGTTCTGAAGCTGGTCCAGGGACAACTCTCACTACTGCAGGTGGTTTGTCTGAGGTGTCCTTTCCTTGGTTGGAGTGAGATTTTACTTGTCTTTTGTATCTTCGCATCTTCTGCCAAGTGCTTTCCTATGAACAAACTACTTTGCAGGAGAGTGTTAAAAAATAGAAGAGAAAATTTCCTCAATAGGCTTTATGCTATAGGATACTTTTGAAACAACAGAAAAATACCCTTGAAACTAATCCTTTTCATTATAGTGAGTTTCCTTTGGAGAGAAACACACACGCACACACACGCACACACACACACATGCACACACGCACACACACATGTACACACATACACACACACACACACAGTGGGAGGTAAGGAGAGGCTGTCCCAGACCAAGATGGAAGAGCACGCTCAAGCAAGCTCAGGTCAAATTGGGCTGCAGGAGGTTGGGCTCTCAGGATACCAGAGGGAGTGCTGAGCTCTGGGCCCAAGACAGGGCTGTGACAAGCACTTGAGCTGGGCCTGGGTGTACTGAAGGGCCCTCCTGAAACTTCTCAGGCTTCCAAGCTCTGTGATTTGGGAAAGGAGTGCTTCACGGGGTGAAAAAAACCTTTCCAAGAGCTTCCCATCCATTTCTGTTGTGGTGGAGAAATGACATCTTTCCCCAGAGCTTCTTAGCTCATCCTTCTTTCAGTTTCTGGATTCTTTCATGCTGTGTATTGGCCCTGGGTTCTGCTAATGGAGTAGTTGTGCAGGTGTGGAATGAAGTAGGAGAGGAATATGGGTGAGATAAGAGGGTTGTGTAGAAGAGGCCACTTTCTCCTGGGGAGTTGTCTCCTTTTAACGGATGGAACTTATATTCAGCCTGGCAGGGAGAGCTGGCGCTGGGGAGGTGTATTCGGAAGGAGTTTGGTATCGATGCAGCATGATTTTGTATTGTAGAGATGAAACATGAGTTACACTGAAGGGGGAAGGAAGCTTATAAGAGATCAGATGTGAACAGATGGATGCCGGACACAACAGAAGCTAACTACTAAATATTTTGGTGAATAAAGGTGGAATCAATAATTTTCAGTCAAGAAATGGAAGTTTATTAAGTAGGTGACCGAGTCCCCGCCACCCTCTCTGCCCAATGCAGTATTGGCCTGTGCCCCAGAGAAATGGATGGATCAATTCCGGGGTGCCTCAGTCTGGTCTCAGCAGTTTGACACGCCTCATTGTTCTTTCTATCCAGGGCAAAAACTTCGAGATCCTGACCTGGACTCCTGGAGGTTTCCCGTTGTATTTTCTGTAGGACGCAATGCCTTGGGCCATGTTGTTACATATGAGGGGCCCCCAGAATCCCCCTGTGTGCAGAGGGGTGAGGGCCTGAGTTGGGCTTTTTCCTGGTGCTCCCCT
>NW_017733458.1:18406-19424 GCF_001890085.2 Hipposideros armiger
CACGAAGTCCTCATGCACAAGAAAACCCCCTCATTATTTGGACCTGAATTGAAGTTACACCATGTAAGGAGAAGAGTGAGGCTTGGCATCATGTCCCCCGATGATTTCCCCTGTAAGAAAAATTCTACCTTGCTTGCTGTGCTCAAGGTGCCAAGGGCTGGAGAAAGGGAGATTGAGACAAACTGGAGCAGGGCAGGGAGGAGTGGGGTGGCAGATGACGGGGTCTGCAGTAGTCATCCGTAACCAACAAGGGATCCTATGGGTTCCTGAGGCAGCATTCCTGGACTGCCAAGTGACCCACAAGACTCAGATTGTCCCTGAGACAAAGAGAAGAGCAATCCTTATTTCTAATTGAAGCTACAGACACGTATGTGGGCCGACAGGACTTGTGTTTGGAACAAGCAGCGAAGGCCCTGTTCATCCTGGCACCTCCTTTCCCTGACGTGTCCTGGGTCCTCTCTCCTTTCTTGTTTCCCAGACTCACTGAGCAGCTGCTGGTTTGTAATCCTCAGAACATTGTGACGGAGAAAATGACCAGAGACGACTTGAGGTTGAACCAGCCAATCACAAGTGTTAAGGGGACAAGGATGCCACCAATCTGGGATCAACTGTGTCCTCAGCTTCTTTCCTGGGTAGCATACAAATGACAAACCTTGGAGAAAGGGGAGGAGAGTGAGGGTAGGTTTTAAGACATTGAGTTAGAATGTAAGAGGGCCTTATTTCATTACAGAAGCCAGCCCTTTTCCAAGCTGCCCTTTCCTGGGGAATTAACTATACCTCATTCCCAGCTTCCAACCTTCTTCTAGACGGGTTTGTAACAGCACCTGTTGCAGATGAGAAGGGTAGGACCTGGGCAGGGCACAGTACCCACTGGTCCTCCTGGGGAAGAGGCTCCTGCCCTGCCATTCCCGTGGAGTGCTTATTCAGCATCAGACAGGCTGGTCTTTCAGGGAGGCTGAACCTAGAGGTAGAAAGTCCTGGGCAAGGACCAGGGCCAGGGTGTGTATGTGTAAACATC
>NW_017733458.1:21699-23207 GCF_001890085.2 Hipposideros armiger
GCCCCAGTTCGGATCCCACATGTGAGGGCCAGTTACACTGCCCTCCACAGCTAAGATGCTGAACAGCAGCTCGACCTGGAGCTGGGCTGCCTATGAGTCGCCGGCGACGGCCTAGGCTGCAGCCTCTGTGGCAGTGGGTTGCCATGGCTACTGTGTGTAGCCAGCAGCCAGCGTGAGTGGCCAGCAGCTGCAGTGCGCGGCCGTCCAGAAGCCGGCGACTGATCTGCTTCACCCGGAAAGAGCGCAATGATGGTGCCAACTTGGGCCAGTGAAGCAACATCCTCCACAATTAGATTGAAGAGCAAAGCGACAGCAACTTGTCTGTTCTCCTTCCCCGAATTCCCCAGCACTGTTCCCATCCCCCCAATTCCCCAACAAAAATCTTTAAGAAAAAAAAAAAATGAAGAGAGCATCAACTTCACTCATATTAAGAGAAATGGAAATAAATATGGAGGAATCGAAATGAAACTTCTACTGAGACACTTGAGCTCATCTGACAGGTGGCCCAAAATTCAAAAGTGAAACAGCATACTTCATGGGCATGGTTGTTTTCTTGGATGGGTGTTGTAGAATGTCTCTTTTGTATTTCTACAGTTTTATGTTCATTCGGCCCATGTCTTTATATTTAGGATGTGTCTCTTGTAAACAGCACAAATTTAGATCTTGCATTGTTTCAGTGAGACTCACAACCTCTGCCTTTTAATTGGAGTATTTAATCTGCTTAGATTGAATGCAATTACTGATTGGGTTGGGTTGAAGAATATCATGTTGTCATTTGGTTTCTATTAGAGTGATTTATTCTTTCCTTTGTCCTTTTCCTCTCTTCTTTGGTGGTATCTCCTTTTGTCTTGTTTAATTCCTGTAGCTATACCTCTATACGAAGTTCTGACAATTGAGTTAACGAGCTTGTTGCTAATCTTTTTTGATATCAGAGAAATTATGCATTATGAATTGGTACCAACCAGATAACAGTTAACTGTGTTTACTATTTAGAAATGCTGAAAAGGCTGCGTGAAGAAGTTAGGCCACTTGAACTTTTTGCCAACGATTCATGCCTCTTGCATCACAACAATGCACCAGCTCACACGGCGCTGTCTGTGAGGGAGTTTTTAGCCAGTAAACACACAACTGTGTTGGAACACCCTACCTACTCACCTGATCTGACCCCCAATGACTTCTTTCTTTACCAGAAGGCAAAGGAGATATTGAAAAGAAGACATTTTGATGACATTCAGGATATCAAGGGTAATACGACAACAGCTCTGATGGCCATTCCAAAAAAGAGTTCCAAAAATGCTATGAAAGGGGGACTAGGTGCAGGTGTAGGTGCATAGCTCCCCAAGGGGAGCACTTTGAAGGTGGCCATAGTGATATTCAGCAATGAGATATGGAACACATTTTGTAGAATGAGTCCACGAACTTAATTGTCAGATCTCGTAGATTACTTTAGTGGTCACTCTAAGATACAATATGCCTTCTTCTCATATCACAGTCTACTTAGAATTAAT
>NW_017733458.1:25447-28081 GCF_001890085.2 Hipposideros armiger
CACCCTTCTTTTCAGAACCAAGCCAGCCAACCTCAGTTTCACCTGAAATGAAGCCTTCTTCTCTGTCATGTTCTCCACACACAGTTGAATGGCACGGTCATAATAATTTTGAGAGCAGTTTTCGCACTCCTGATGCTCTAGCATGGTCAGCTCCATCTCCTGTATTTTGTCTGAGTATGTGCCCATTGGGGAGACGTGCCCCCAGCCAGCCACACTGCATTTCTGTCCTGTTCTCACCCAGTCCTTGCCCCTGGAGAGGGAGGGGCTTCAGAGCTCTAGTCAACTTGATGTTCCTCTCTAGCTGATGGGAAGAGACAAGGCAGCCCAGGTCATCCATTAACCCCAGGGCCTGGACTCCATGATGGGCTGCACTGTCTTGCTTCCTCCCCCTGAGGCACTGGGATTGGTCAGGTGACCAGTATGAGAAAAAAGGAAGGGAGAGGTCCCAGTGGGAGGAGAAACAATCTGGACCCAGGAGAGCAAGAGCAGCTGGAGGTTTCCTTACCTGCAGTAACATGATGTCATTGGAGAAGTTCTTGAGGTTATAGTCTGGGTGGGGGATGGTTCTTGTCACCACACAGATCTGCTGGGTCTTCTCCTGTTCCAAGATGTTGTGCCCCGCTCCACTCGTGACCATGACTGAGCTGTACAGAGAGCAGAATGTGGGAGTGGGGGGTGGGGGATATAGCCCATGTGGTGTGAAAGGCAGGTGACAGCTGAGGTGGGTCAGGGCTGCAGTGGGGGAAACCGAGGCCACAGGAGGGCTAAGGGCTGAGTGACTTTGTC
Organism: Hipposideros armiger; assembly: GCF_001890085.2. Taxonomy (NCBI): domain Eukaryota; kingdom Metazoa; phylum Chordata; class Mammalia; order Chiroptera; family Hipposideridae; genus Hipposideros; species Hipposideros armiger. The sequence goes on from NW_017733458.1 coordinate 26,234, forward strand.
CTCTCTGCTCTCAAGGACACTGAGGGTAAGGCTTCTGGAAACTCTCTTGCCCTCATTCAGTGTCATGGCATTGCTTGAGTTTGCATTTTGGCCCTAATGCATCTACTACCCCTGCTTGATTTGGCCAGTGTGCTCCTTGCCTTCTCAACTGTGCCACTTATTCTCACCTCCGACCCTCTGAACCCAGCTTACCTGTCCTATTGCTGAGGTTTTCTTCGCCTGGTCACTCCCTCAGACTCTTCCTCTGATGAGCTTTTGTGGGTTTGAATTACCAGGAGCCCGAGGAGCTCACCTGAGCTGCAGCCACTGGGGAAATAACAAGGGTCCCAGCAGGTGTTCCTGGGAGGTAGACTGGCTGCTGCTCCTCACCTTCCACTGCAGTGAGCAGCTGTCAGAACAAAGTTCTCCTGCACAAGGACACCGCCGCACCTCTTCTTTCCCTTATCCAGGAACCGAATGTAGGCCATGCAGGGGTGGGATTGGGGTTTGGCCTCATGTCCTCCGATGATTTCCTCTGAAGGAAAAGGCTGGAAGGTGGGTGACTGGGAGCGGCTGTGGTAGGAGGGAAGGCTGAGGGAGGCGATGATTGAGGTGTGCCCTGAAGACAATGAGGGAGGGTCTGTCAGGTTCTCTTTCAGCAGAATCACCTTCTCTGAACCTCAAACCTTCGAATCCCCCTTGAAGAAGGGGACGGGCCAGTGCTTGTTCTCCAAGTCATATGTAGACACATGAATAGAGGAGGTAAAACATATCTTGAAGATGGTGGAGCTCCAGGTAATGTGGACAGGATGCAGTGAGCCTCTCTGATCACTCCAAACCCCTGGTAAAACCCAAATTGGTGCTGTTTTCTAATAATCTAAAATGAGCTGTGGAGTAGGAAGTTCAAATCCTCCTGTCCCACGGCATAGCACATCTAGGTTCTCAGTAGGCCTTTATTTTTACTGCATTAATATATGGTCTCCTATTAGCTTCTGGATGAGGATTGGTGGGGACAAGGCTGGTGGGATTCAAAGGCACAGGGATGGGAAGAGGGCCCTGCCAAAAGCAGTGGAGAGGCCAAGGGCCTGAGAAATCAGGGGAGTGTGGGGATGCAAATGGTTGCCCAGGCCTGGGGCAGAGCCAAGACACCCATTAAAATTTGTGTGCAGTCGTCTAGCCAGTGCTGAGATCGCTTGCACCCTGGGCTTCTCTCCTGGGAGGACAGGAGGGTGGAGGGCACTGAGAATTAAACTGGTTCTTAAGCTGGTCCAAGACAACTCTCACTACTGCACATGGTTTGTCTGAGAGGCCCAATCTGGGTTGGAGTGAAGGATTTTAACTACATGACTGTTGTAGCTTCAAATCCTTTTCCAAATGCCTTTCCATGAACAACCTCCTTTCCAGGTGATGAGAGAGAGGCTGAGACCTTATAGTTTAATGCTTCTTCCCGGCCATCCTTGTTGAGTAGCTATCTACATGGGACTTATTGGTCTGGAGTTGGGTTGGAAGCTGGTGTTCAGAAAGCTCCTGGGTTCAAATGGAGGACAATCCCTGCTTGGGTTCGATTAAAAGGCCAGGAGTAGAAGGGGTTTTAGGAGACGGGCTCAGGCCCCAGGAATGGGATGGTCACTCACCCCTCCCAGCCCCAGCGGGCAGAAGAAAGGCCAACAAGAGCAGGAGTGGATGCATCTGCCTATGTCAGAGCTGCTGGTGTGTCTTCTTTCCAGACACATAGACCCTGAAGGGATCACAGGAAGTATTGCTCACTGACACACACACCTCCTGAACACGTGTTCCTTTACTTTTCCTGGATTTCATCATACAAGGTGGTTTGTGGAAGTTCCCTGGTTTGGTTAGGTGAGAATGGCA
>NW_017733458.1:28166-38487 GCF_001890085.2 Hipposideros armiger
AAGGTTGTGGCTACAGCCAGCAGAGGGTCTGGAACCCCAGAAGTCCCTCAGTGATTAAATCAAGAATGTTTCCATTTCATGTTTCCTGACTGGTTTTCCTTTGTGATGAAATCATGAATAATTATTTAGCAAGCTATGTTTAGTGGTATGAGTGAATGGCCCTGCCGTTCAGAAGCCGAAGGTTTGCTGGAATAGACGGAGAACCTGTGGGTAGAGGACGGGGTGCTAAGGGCTATGGTGAGGGGTCTGCTGGGTGGTGAGTTAGAGGCTGAACTTGCCTGAGGTTCAGGTATTCCTGGACTAACCTCAATACACCAAATGGTCACTCCATTTCTTATCGTACCAGCAGTGCAGCCTCATATTTTTGGGACATTTAGATTCCCTCTTTAAATAGAAATATTCTGTGACAGAGAAGTACGAGCTTCTCTTACCCCACAATTTTAAACACAAGTCCTGGAATTGATATTCATTGGATGGAAACAAGTCATCATTCAACCAGTTGGAGTTGAGTGGCCTGATTGTTTTATGCTTTGGTGACTTAGCACCCCTTGGGCTAAGGAGGGGAGTGTCTCACCCAAATCATAGAGCTTCTGTGTGGTCAATTCCCCTCAAGAAATGCTAGTTACTCTTGTTAGGCTATGGGGAAATGGATGCCGACTATCCTAACAGTTCTCCACTAAGTTTTCTCTGTCCAGTGTCCAGAGAACCCAGTCTCTGATGTCCTTGGGCCAAGCACTCATATATGTTGTGAACAAATTATCCCAACTCTGTCAGCAGTGTGACAGCAGAGGAAAGAGAGATTTAAAGGAAAACATGATGGTTATAAACAGTCGAATCCCAGTTTTGTTCAAGGAACAGCATCTTATGAAAACAGAGAAAGAATGGAAGTAACATGCTTAAGCATCAGTGATCATTCCTGGATGGTGGAATTCTTGGTAGTTTTCATTTTCTTATTTATGTATTTAAGTATCTTTCTAGGATGAATAAGTATTGCTCTTATACCCAACATACATTTTCCCTGATTGTAGTGTACTTATCAATGGCCAACATTCAGCGAACCACTCTGTTTCAGTCCAGCCTTCTCTAAGGTGGATGTTTTAAAATGAGGTTACTTTTCTGAATGCAATCTTATGAAAGATTTAGAGATTGTTGAAAAATAGAAGAAAAAATTCTCTTAATAGAGAATTAACTTTTGAAACAATAGAAAAATACCCTTGAAAGTAATACCTTTCATTATAGTGAGTTGCCTTTGGAGACACACACACACACACACAAACACACACACACACACACACACAGACACACAGACACACAGACACACACACACACACAAGAACAGTGGGAGCTAAGGAGAGGCTGGCACAGGTGAAGATGAAAGAGCACCCGCAAGGTCATTTTGGGCTTCAGGAGGATGGGCTGCCAGGACACAGAGGTTCCACTGAGCTCTGGGCCCAAGACAGGGCTGTGACACGCACTTGAGCTGGGGCTGGGCGTACTGAAGGGCCCTCCTGAAACTTCTCAGGCTTACAAGGTGCTGTGAATTGGGGAAAGAGTGCTTCGTGGGGTGAAATTACACCCGTACAAAAGCTTCCCACCCCTTTCTGTTCTTGCGGAGAAATGGTTCCCTACCCCAGAGCTTCTAGCTCATCCTTCTTTCAGTTTCTGGATTCTTTTATGCTGCATATTGGTCCTGGGTTCTGCTAATGGGGTAGGGTGTAGGTGTGGAACGAAGTAGGAGAGGAATATGAGTGGGATAAGAGGGTTGTGTAGAAGAGGGTCACTTTTTCCTGATGGAACTTACATTTAGCCTGGCAGGGAGAGCTGGTTCTGGGAGGTGTATTTGGAAGGAGTTTGGTATCGATGCAGCACAAATTTTTGTTGTAGAGATGAAACATTAGTTATGCTGAAGGGGGAAGCATATAAGAGATCGGAAATTTGAACATATGGTTGCTGGACACAACAGTAGGTAATTAATAAATGTTTTGGTGAATAAAGAAGGAATCGATGATTTTCAGTCAAGAGATGAAGTTTATTAAGTATCTTGCTGAATAGCCTATACCCTCTCAGCCCAATGCAGTATTGGCCTTTGCCTCAGAGAAGATGGACGGATCAATTCCAGGGTGGCTCACTGTGATCTCAGCAGTTTGAAGCGTCTCATTGTTCTTTTTATCCAGGGCAAAAACTTCGAGATCCTGGTGTAGACTCTTGGAGGTTTTGCACTGGTGTTTCCGTAGGAGACAATGCCTTGGGCCATGTTGTTACATATGAGGGGGCCCCCGGAATCCCCCTGTGGGCAGAGAGATGAGGGACTGAATTGGACCTCCTCCTGGTCCTGCCCTCCTTTCCCCCAGAGATGGGTGGTCTCTGTTAGGGCACAGCATGGGAGAGCAGTGCCAGGGAAGGCCTTGTTGCCTCCTCAATTCCAAGGGTTTTAGCCTGGCTCTGATGGTTCCCTTCTCCCTTGTGCATAAAGCTTCTGTCCATATGTGGCTGAGGGTCAGTCTCTCATTCCCTCCAGAGAGACAGCACCAGAGACTGGATCAGTGGAATGTCTGAGGACATAGCCATATGAGTGGTTGCCACAGCCCTGGGTCTCCTCAAAGCTCGACTGTGCTGGGTATGGACCATTCTGGGATCTTACCTTAAAAGTAGTCTGAATCTTTTTCGGGTCCCCCACACATATCTGGATGATGTTGTTGTAATGTTTGTAGCGAGAAATGCATTTTTTGTTGCTCTGTATTTCAATCTCTACTTCGTGCAGTTTTCCATCACCTCTGGTGTTTATAGCCAGGCGCCCCCATCCGGCCACACTGCACACCATCCCTGGCTTCACCTTGTCTCTCATTGAGGGCAGATTGATGAGGCTCACGGCGGCAGTCAGTTTGGCCTTCTTCTCCAGCTGAAGGCAGAAGACAGGAATTCTAATCTACCCGTGGCCCACAGCCTGCAGGGTCAGTCCTGTGGTTACAATCTTAATGGCCCTGGGACAAGTCAAAGGACCATCCTGGGAAGGAGTATGGGACAGAGGTCATGCAGACAGAAAACCCTGGGATTAAAGTGTCCAAGAGCCAGTGGAGCCCTACCTGCAGTAACATGATGTCGTTCCAGTGTGGAGGATTATTATAGTCTGGGTGGCGTATGGCTCTTTTCACCAGGATTTCCTGCTGGGTCTCCTCTTTCTGCTTGATGTTGTGGGCTCCCAGGGTGACAGTAATTGAGCTGCAGAGACCAGAGAGGGTGATGTAGTCACAGGAGATATAGCCCAGGGGCCGTGAAAGAAAGAGGACAGTTGGGGCATGGCAGGACTGCAGTGGAGAGGAATGATAGGGTCTCTGGGACTGAGCATGTGTGTGCCCCCTGCTTCTTGGCAGTTCAGGCTCAGTGGCAGTTCATGGAGCAGGCCTCACTGTGTTGAGCTTGCCTGTCTCTAAGCAAACCTGTGATGGTCTCACATTTGCACGCTGGGTTCCAGGGCACAACCTCAGGCTCCTTCCCGAGCCACCATTGATCAGTCCCCTCTCTCTTCAACAGGCCACTTGCGTTGACCTGACCATCTCTCCGAAAACTTACCTGTCTTTGGAAGAGCTACTCTGTGTGAGTAGGTGGCTGAAGTCTACAGCCCCTAAGATGAGTGTTCCCTGCCAGGTGTCTACAGAATGGGTGGGTCCCGGATTCTACTTCTCACCTTCTCCAGCAGTGAGCTGCTGTCAGTACGAAGTCCTCACGCACAAGGAAACCCCCACAGTTCCCAAGATGTGCCATGTAGGGACGAGAGTGAGGCTTAGCCTCATGGCCCCCGATGATTTCCCCTGAAAGAAAAATTCTGCCCTGCTTGCTGTGCTCATGGAGCCAAGGGCTGGAGCAAGAGAGACTGGGACAAACTGGAGCAGGGCGGGGAGGAGTGCTGTGGCAGATGGTGGGGTCTGTAGTAGTCATCCGTAACCAACAAGGGGTCCTACGGGTTCCTGAGGCAGCATTGCTGGCCTGCCAAGTGACCCACAAGACTCAGATTGTCCCTGTGACAAAGAGAAGAGCAGTCCTTATTCCTTAGTTACAGTTGCAGACATGTGTGGGTAGACAGGATTTGTTTTGGAACAAGCAGCGAAGGCCCTGTACATCCTGGCACTTGCTTTCCCTGAGGTTCTCTGGGTCTTCTCTCCATTTTTGTTTCCCAGACTCACTGAGCTGCTGCAGGTGTGTAATCCTCAGAACATTGTGATGGAGAAAATGACCAGAGAGAACTTGAGTCTGAACCAGCCAATAACAAGTGTTAAGGGGACTAGGATGCCAACAACTCGGGGATCAACTGTGTCAGCTTCTCTCCTGGGCAGCACAGAAATGACAAACCTTGGAGAAGGGGGAGGAGATTGAGGGTAGATTTTAAGATATTGAGTTAGAACATGAGAGGGCCTTACTTTCATTACAGAAACTTGCCCTTTTTTAACTGCCCTTCCCTGGAAATTAATTATTTGTCATTCCCAGCTTCTAGCCTTCTTCTAATGGGTTTGTAATTTAACCCACATTCCAGATGAGAAGGATAGGATCTGGGAAAGGCACAGTACCCACTGGATCTCATGGAAAACAGGCTTCTGCCCTGCCATTCCTGTGGAGTGCTTATTCAGCATCAGATAGACTGGTCTTTCAGGGAGGCTGAACCTAGAGGTAGAAAGTTCCTGGGGAAGGACCAGGTCCAGGATGTGTAGCATCTGCACATGGCTGTGACAGTGTGGGGTGGGGTTGGGCATCTGTTGGAGGGGACAGTCACTCACCTGCCTCCGTCCTGGGGAACAGAAGAATGGCCATCAGGAGTAGAAGTGTCTGCATCTTCTCAGAAATGTGGCGGACGTCAGAGCTGCTGGTCCTTCTTCTTGGTCTTCTAACTCCAGGGCTCTCCGTTGCTGTGGCCTTTATCGCGTAAGGCTCTATTTGAGTGCCTGACACAGCTGTCTGGAGAAATATTCGAGCCTGATGGAATAAGAACTTATCAGTAATGACATAAGCACCTGTAGCTCTGACTCGGTACTAACCATACCAGCTGAAAACATTAACCGCTGGTTACAAGTTGGGGGTTTGGAGGATGCTGTATTAGCCAATAGCAGGTTCCAGAGCCCCAGAAACCTGAGTCTCATTGTGGTGCATGCAAGAACTTCTCATTTCCTTGGTTTCTCTAGACCGTTTATTGAGGCCCTTTTTTGTGAGACTCAGGGCTATTGGACATGACATTTTTGTATGTGGTGGAGACAAAACCATCAGTGATCAGATATAGATGGTGAGGGCCATGGTTAGATGGATAGGCAGAATGGTGTTCAGCATAGTTGAAGAGGGCTTACTCGAGTTTCTAAAGAACTGAGTAGTTTCAAACAAAAATAGTTAAATTAATTTTTCTCATGAACCTGCATTTGGTCAGGATTAGGGTAGATAGCTTCCTTTGCTCCCCTTGATGTCAGGGGAGGCTTGAAGCCTGGAACCTGGGGTCAGCTGAAGGATGACTGACACATGCCCAGGGGTAGGTGCTGCTGCCCACTGGGCATCGGTTTCTCTCTGTGGTCTCTGCACAGGATTATTTGGTCTTGCAACATGATGGTTGGCTTCTGCAAAGTGAGCTTCTCTGAAAAATCAACCTGGGCAGAAGATGTATTCTTATTCTTACCTAGACTTTGATGTCATATGGTATCCATTGTACCATCTTCCACTGCTTGGGGCATTCAAAAGCCCTCGCCCAGAACTAAAAAGGAAGGAGTGCTGCAGTCACGTAAGAAGAGCCTGTGGGGTGGGAGCTGCACAGTGGCAGTCAGAGCAAAGCACAGTCAGCCACAGTGGTTTAGCTACATGTAGAGTTGGCCAGAGGAGTGAAAACTGCTGATCCCTGTAGCCTAGGTCACAGCCTTTGGAGAGGTTGCATCTGCTCTGTCCAAATGACATGTCCTGAGAATGGAAGAAGGTTGGCTCTCCCCAAAGTTACTGTCTATAATGAATTACTAGTACCATGTGAATTGGGAATGATGCCAGGAAGCCAAAGCAATGTTGTCAGGCTACTGTCCAGAGAAGTACTACATTTCTGATATTCGGTACCACATTAATGTATGTGTTTAATGTGATTCAAAGAAAAATATGTGACTAGAATATACAGTTTATTCCCTGAGCATTAAACACGTTCTATGCAATTCTAAAATTCATGTGGAAAATAATCATGCAAGAATTGCTAGGATAATTATGACCCCCCCCAAAAAAATAACAAAGAAAGGTAAGGGAGAGGGTTAGCCTTATCTCATATTAAACACATCCTATAAAACTTCTTTCATGAAATTAGCATGGTGGTGACTCATGAGTAAATAGAGAGACCAATGAAACATAACAGAAAGTCCAGAAACATTTCCAAGCATGTAAGGACATGTAGTATATAATGAGGTGGCATTTCAAATCATTGGGAAGTAGACTTTCTCAAAAGTGATATTGCAACAACTAGATAGTCATTTTTCAAGATATTAAGTCGGAGTCATATTTCACATAAACCACCAGAATAAACTAGAAATGGATGAGACTCAAATACACAAAAGAAAACTGTAAGTGCATGAGAAATAAACATGAGTAAATTCCTTTATAAACTCAGAAGGGGGAAAGCCTTTCTAGCAATTCTCTAAATTGAGAAACAGTAAAAGAACAGATTGATATAAATTTTGATATGTTTGAAATAATCTTTGAAAGCTTGAATGTCAAAAAGCAGAGTGAGTAAACTCAAAATACAGACGGCAAACTTCGAAATAAATTATTGAAACATGTAGCACAATTAAAAAGTGAATCTATCTCTATATTAAATAACTCTGAAAATCCAGAAGAAAAATGCCAAAAAGGTGACAGAAGAATGGGCAAAGACCTGTTCAGATCACAGTAAAGTATATTTTTAAAAAATGAAGAGAGTATCAACTTCACTCATATTAAGAGAAATGGAAATAAATATGGAGGAATTGAAATGAAACTTCTACTGAGACACTTGAGCTCATCTGAGAGGTGGCCCAAAATTCAAAAGTTAAACAGCACCCTTCATGGGCATGGTTGTTTTCTTCAATGGGTGTTGCAAAATATCTCTTTTGTATTTCTATAGTTTTAAGTTCATTCTATCCGTGTTTTTATATTTTAGATGTGTCTCTTGTAAATAGCACAAAATTGGGACTTGCATGTTTTTAACAAGACTGACAACCTCTGTCTTTTAATTAGAGTTTTTAATCTGTTTCCATTGAATACAATTACAGATATGGTTGGGTTGAAGAATATTATATTGCCATTTGATTTCTATTAGTGTGACTGATTGTTTCTTTTGTGCTTTTTCTCTCTTCTTTGGTGGTTACTCCTTTTGTCTTACTTATTGGGATGTATTTATATCTCTGTACGATTATGAATTTGTACCAGGTGAACAAACAGTTAACCTAGTTTACTATTTGGAAGTGCTGAAAAAGTTAGATGACCTGAACTTTTCGCCAACAATTTATGGCTCTTGCATCACAACAATACACCAGCTCACGGGGCACTGTCTGTGAGGGAATTTTTAGCCAGTAACAAATAAATGTATTGGAACACCCTCCCTACTCACCTGATCTGGCCCCCAATGATTCTTTCTTTACCCAGAGATAAAGGAAATATTGAAAGGAAGACATTTTGATGACATTCAGGACATAATAGGATGGCAACTCTGATGGCCATTTCAGAAAGAGTTCCAAAATTGCTTTGAAAGGTGAACTAGGTAATGGCAATAGTGCATAGCTACCCAAGGGGAGTACTTTGAAGGTGGCTGTAGTGATATTGAGCAATGTGGTATGTAGTCCTTTTTCTAGGATGGACCCACAAATTTAATTTTTGGACCTCATATATTACTTTCATGATTACTCTAGGACAGGGGTTGGCAAACTTTTGACCCGGAAGAGCCAATCCTGTCCCACACAACAATTTAAAAATTATTTGAGAGCCATAAATATATTTTACATATAAGAAAAATTTAAAATGATATTATAATACGTAATAGTATTAATTATATCTATTAAAATAAGGAAAATTCACACAAAAATTTGCTCACATGTATGTACTCAAAGGCCGCTTATGGCTTGCGAGCCACAGTTTGCTGACCCCTGCTCTAGGATAAAATATGCCTTCTCATATCACAGTCTATTGGAATTAATGTTGTAGCACTTCCTATGAGGAACTTGTAATGATACATTTTCACTTATCCTCCTTTCCACCTTTAGTATTTAGTTTCATTTTATACTACAATTTCTCTTTTGTCCTTATGCTTACAATAGGGATCATTTCCCTTCAGCCTGAAGAACTTCTTATAGTATTTCTTTCAGTGCAGGTGTGATGGCAACAAGTTCTCTTCCCTGTGCTTTTATGAACATGTCCTTATTTTCACCTTCATTTTTGAGCAATATTTTCAGTGGATATAGAATTCCAGAACTAGATCGGCTATTTCTTTTTTTTCTTTCAACAGAATAAAAATGTCATTTTACTGTCTTCTGACTTTCATTGCTTTTTACGAGAAGCTCATGGTAATTTTATTGTTGCTTTCCCTAAGTAATATAACTTATTTTTCCCCTATGAATAGTTTCATTTTTTTCTCTTTATCTTTGATTTTCACCATTTTGACTATTATGTGAGTAGATGTGATTTCTTTGTCCTTCCTGAGGTTCACTGAGCATCCTGAATCTGTGGATGACAATAGTTTAGCAAGAGGCCTATGAAAAAAGGAACCCGTTGCTGTACTCCTTTGATGGTAAAATATGGTTATTGCTCAGACTCAGTGTTGTGTGGGATATGAAGACAGGAAACAAGCCCTGTGAGTCTGTAAGTCCAAAAAGAGTGGAATTATGGCAGAAGTGTGGTGGTGGGCAGGGAAGGCAGAGCCATCCTAATACATTTTTTTGGAACAAGATAGCAATCTCTTGCATTTTTTGGGGCATATTCCCCCTAACTCTGGGAGCTGGCTTTGCAGTTTTCTCTATAGTCATGATGAGTCTGGACTCTTCCTGTGGGTCTGGAGGGAAGAAGGGGTGGTGGAAGTAGGTCTTGGTGAGTAGAGGAGTTACAGGACTATCATATTTTGTTTTGTTTTTGAATGTTCATGACAAAGATTTTTTCCCCCCTCTTTCTACCCCCACCTCCGAGCCGTTCATTGTCCTCAGTCTAGTTGTGGAGGATGCCTCTTCGCTGGCCCATGTTGGTATTATAATCATTGCACTCCTCCTGGCTGAGGTAGTCGGTCGTCGGCCATTGGATGGCCGCTCATGGTGGCTCACGTCAGCTCTCGCTGTCTGCCGGCCACTCACACTGGCTGCAAGTTGCTCATGCTTGCTACCAGCCATGGCTCATGGCAGCCCACAGCAGCCCACAGCAGCGCACGACAGCACAGCGCAGCCCACGGCAGCCCAAGGCACTCACGCCGTCCCCCGGTCACTCATGGCAGCCCAGATCCAGGTCAAGCTGTTGTTCACAATCTTAGCTATAGAAGGTACAGCTTACTTGCGGAGCTCTCTGGCCCATTTGGGAATCGAACTGGCAGCCCTGTTGTTCAGAGCTTGTGTTCTTGCCAAATGAGCTAGCTGGCCACTCCATGACAAAGATTTTGAAGCAAGGGAAGGATATCTTTTTCCATGTGGGGCTGGGGTGGGGTGGGAGAGGTACTCCCACCAACACAGGAGATTTGAAGGAATGGGCATGTTTAAGGTGCTTACTGGTCTCCATCCCAATGTGTCCATGAGCAGCCTTCAGCTCACAAAAGAAAGCGTTTTGAATACTTGTCACAGCATGGCTGCCACAGATTCCAGAGGCTTTCTCTCCAGGGAGGTGTGTGAGTAGAAGCTTATCTTTTGTTCAGGGATGCCAGGAAGTCATCGCAGGGCAGGTGTTAGAAAACACATAAAACCTCTTGCTGGGCTGGCTGTCAGGGAACTGGACTCAGTCCAGGCTCTGTCCTACCTCTGTGGTACCTTCCGTTGGTCACCACTGCCTCCTGGGACATTGTCTGTCTCTCATTTCTCAAAAGACACTGTCGTACAACATGGTTCTCAAAGTAGTCTGAACCCACAGAACCATTTCCTCAAAGTAAAGGTTGTACCTAAACCAGTGTGTGGCTCACCAACTTTTAAAAATACTATTTTTGTTTTGCTTTCTATGTTTTATTTTGTCTGTTTCAATAAAGGTACCACGTCCTTCATCTTAGATGTGGGATTTCTTTCAGTTCTAAAGCAGTAGCTGTGTGACAAGACTGCTCTTGTCTTCTTAAAGTGCCCAAGGTCATTCAGCGATTGTTTTGCTTCATGCTTTGTGTGCAACA
>NW_017733459.1:0-701 GCF_001890085.2 Hipposideros armiger
CTATTAGTGCTTTAATCTTCTAATCAACCAAAACGATAACTTGACCCAGAAAAACTTGCTTCCAATTATCAGCTGTAATAGAATTCTTATTGATTCCAATATGTGACAATCTCATAGCCACAATCATTTCTAGGAATTATAAAACTATTAAACTCACAATAAAAGAATTTTTCATACTGTGTTCAGAAACATACGTGTCTATCAAAATTTTAATAGTTCTTTTAAAAAATGCTTCCACTGTCCAATAAAATTGAGTAGTTGATATTTTTACCTTTCTAGATGTTGTCAGTTCAAAGTAGTTTATTAAAATAGGGCAAATCATGCAGTAAATAAATGTTACCTTTTTTTTACCATATTGTTGTAAAATATAATGGTTACTACAGCCTTATTATTCTCAAAGGCAACCTACCAACATGCCCTGAGAAATGAGACATTACTGTTCTAGGCATCAGGAAGGAAAATGCTAAAAATGCTATTTTAGGATATTCACTATGCCTTCATGTTTAAGGGAAAGGGAAACAGATTTTATCAATATGCCTATTAATGGCAAAGGTGTGTGTGTGTGTGTGTGTGTGTGTGTGTGTGTGTGTGTGTGTGTGTGTGGTTTTTAATGATGTTTTCCCCTTCACTGGTTTGCCAATATCATAGTAAGGGATGGAATAAAAGACATCTGACTTAATGTTTAATGTGAGATGTCTTTT
>NW_017733459.1:3356-5191 GCF_001890085.2 Hipposideros armiger
TTAATGATGAAAGACTGAATGTTTTCCCTTAACATCAGAAAAGAGACAAGAATACCCATTCCCCTCAGTTCTATTTGTCATTACACTAATAATTCGAACTAGTACAATTAGTAAAGAAAAAAAATGACATTAAAATTGGGACAGAAGTAAAACTCTGTCTTTGTTCATACATAATATGATCATATATGTAGAAAATCCAATGAAATTATTAAAAAGTTAGTATAATTAATTATATTTATGATGGTTATAAACACAGAGACCAATATACAAAATCAATTTTATTTCCATAAACTAGCAATTAACAATCAGAAATCAAAGTAAAACTAATTCATTTTATAATAGTATTAAAAATACGAAATACTTAGGGATAAATCTGAAAAGTTGCAAAAGACTAGACAATAAAAACTATAAAATATTTGTTAGAAAAAAATTTAAAAGACCTAATTACATGAAGAGCTATACCTTGTTAATGTGTAGGAAAACTAAATATTGTTAAAGTGTCAATTCTCCCCAAAGTGATCTATAAATTCAACACAATCCTTAAAAAATATCTGAAGTTGTTTTTATATAGCAATTTCCAGGCTAAATTTCTTTAAAAAGATATTAGTGTAGTTTATATCTATTTATAAACTACACACACTATGTTTATATTAGCAAATAATATGGCAATTTTAGATTCATATTTAGAAAAACATCCCAATAAATATATTAACTGATTGGACATGTAGGTCTCCCTATCTGTTCTTACCATGCATATTCGAAAATGTTTTCAATTACTGGTGCCATACAATATTATATTTGTTTCTGGTGTACAATATAACGATTAGGCATTTATGTACTTACAAAGTGATTAACCTGATAAATCTGCTACCCATGTGACACTATACATATTTATTACAATATTATTGATGATATTCCCTATGTTACACTTTACATCCCCATAACTATTTTGTAACTACCAATTTGTACTTCTTAATCACTTTCCCTTTTTTACCCAACCAGCTACAATCTGGCAACCATCAAAATGGTCTGTGTATCTCTGATTTTATTTCTGTTTTCTTTGGTTGTCTTATTCTTTAGATTCCACATATAAGTGAAAGCATATGGCATTTGTCTTCCTCTGCCTGGCTTACTCAGCTCAGCACAATACCGTCTAGGTCCATCCATGTTATTGCAGATGTCAAAACTTCATTATTGTTTATGGCTGAGTAATATTCCATTGTATGTATGGACTTCCTCTTCTTTATCCCTTCATCCACTGATGGACAACCAGGTTGCCGACATATTTTGGCTATTGTAAGTAACGCTGCAGTGAACATACAGATAGATGTACATGTCCCTTTAAAGTAATGTTTTGGGTTTCTTCGGATAAGTACTCATAAGTGGAATTACTGAGTCCTTCTTTGTCTCTTGTTATGTAGTCTTTGTTTTAGGTCTATCTTGTCTTATAAATATTACTGCCTCGGCTTTTTTTTTCATGAATATCTTTTTCTATTTATTTACTTTTAGTCTGTATGTGTCTTTTAAACAGAAGTGAGTCTCTTGTAGACAGCAACACATATGATGGGAATGTTGGTATGTTTGATGTTATCCCAGAAGCTTCTTAATATATCCTTATTTTTTTGGACTCTTGTCTTTTTGTTGTTCTGATTGGGCATTTTCTGCTATCATATCTTCCAAATCACTAATTTGGCTCTTTGCTTTATTTAATCTACTGTTTATTCCCTCTAATGTATTCTTTATTTCAGTTTTTGTAGTCTCCATTTTTTTAATCTCAACAGCTTCCTTTTCTTTCTTTTTTTAAAATTTTTAAATTTTTTTAAAGATTTTTATTG
>NW_017733459.1:5820-6920 GCF_001890085.2 Hipposideros armiger
GTGTGTGTGTGTGTGTGTGTGTGTACATATGATAGTATGAGCTACTATCACAGGCTCATCTCACCTAAATTTGGGCCAGTTTTTTATTTTAGCTTAGGGAGACTTACTACTGCTACTGGCACTATAACAGACTGGGAGTTATGCAAATTTTATTTTTCTAAATTATGCCTGTTCCTGAATGTTTAAGTTCCTAAGTGGAGCAAAGATGGCCTAGAGGAAACTCTGGCCTTGAAGTTAGAAGATAGTGCTTTGAGAAATTCTTCTTATAAATGTTTTAATTCTTATTAATGGTTAATCCCTTTAATCTCCATAGTCCACAGCTTTCTTATCCGTAAAATATATTATAAATAAGAATCAAAGTAAAAATAAAGTCATGAGCATTTTGGTTATTTCCTTTTGTTTGTAAGCCACCATAAAACAAGCTGTGAGTGTGCTCTATTTATTTTCCAGATACTCTTCAAAAACACAATAAATCAAAGCAAAGAGTAATGCTCTGTTTTTTCTGTAATTAATCTAAAATGTGTCTTTAAATGAAGAGTAATGTTTAAAAAGACATATCTATAATTAATCTTAAATAACTTACTGGCCACTAAATAAACTTTTTTCTCCCTAAGAAATAAATTTTATCTCTAACTGGTATAATTCTTTTTCTTCTATTTTTCAGTCATATTTAAAAGTCTAAACCATCTATCTGCCCAAATGATAACAACCAAAGAACCCAATATTCTCATTTTCTACCAAATAATTTAAAGTTAATAAAAGTTACCATTTATATGTTATCAAATTACATTTACATCCCATTAATTGCAGTTCTGCTATGCCGAGTTGTTCCTTATATGGGAAACACAGATTCAAATATTTGTTGTTCCTGAATATCCTGAAATATGGTTTTAAAATGAAATGTGCTATTCTATTTCCTATGAAACATTGACTCATCTAGTTAGACATGATCCCTTTGTAACCCAGTGGTTGGTACTATGGCTTATTAAGGCACACTGCTGATCAGATCAGATGGTGGTTCCACTAATAAGACTTGTCTCTATGCCTCATTTTTTTTTTTGAAGTCAACATGATCATTATACTTAACCTTGTAATAGTGT
>NW_017733459.1:9080-17641 GCF_001890085.2 Hipposideros armiger
CTCAGTGGCAGCTAAGCTGAGGCGGAGCTCACTGGCCCATGTGGGAATCTAACCGGCGAACCTGTTACTCAGAGCTTGCGCTCTTAACCAACTGAGCCACTTGGCCGGCCCAGTAGTTTTCATTTCTGACTGGTTGTGTTTTATGTTTTCTGTCTCCATTTTTAGTTTTCTTATCTCTTTAAGTTCTTGCTGAGATCATTGAACATTATTATGGCCTTATGTAGTAGGTGTCCTGTGTGACCCAGTGGTGCTGTCTCCCTGGTCATCTTGTGTGTGTTGTGTGTGCCCTCCTATTTTTGTTGAGCCTTGGTTACTTAACTTTGCATGTCAGTGGAAGGAATTGACTCTCAGGGTGGTTGGTTGTGAGGACTGGCTGTGACACAGTAAAGGAGCTGTTGTGCAAGGGCTGACCCTGTGGAGCAGGATTTACTTTAGCAGGACTCTGGTACCTGCCTCTTCTTCCTTTGGGTGTGTCATTTGAGAAGATGGTTGGGTGGTGCTCTGTTATGGTCCAAAGCTGGCCATTGGAAAGTTGGTTCTTGGGCTTTTGGAAGGGGCACTTGTGCAGTCCAAGATAGGCACTGCCAGTGCCCTGCCCTGGGCCACTTGGTATGAGCTACAAAGTGATTTTCAGATGGATGCCATTTGTACAAGGCTTGGAGGTACCTGGGAGAGACTAAGCTGTGAACTAAGGCTGGCAATGCCGGGCTTGGGGCTTCTTAGCAAGAGGTACAGGGCATGACGAGGCCAGATACTGCCTGTTTGGTATTTGTAAACCTTTGAGAGATTTTAGGAAAGTCTGCAGCATAAGCCAGGGCAGGCCACTGTATGAAAAAGCCACTGGAAGTGGCTTGGTAGGCCCATGAGTTGCGTTGGGGCAGTGTTTCAGGGAATCACCAGAATGTAGCAAATGTTGCAGACCAGGTTTACAGAGACTCAGATATGACACCTACCTGCATCTGCAAACTTCGTTGAAAATGGCTCAACAAAGGAACGATGACTTCTGCCAACACTTTTGTGTAGAAGGAAACTATACCCCCAGCCCTCACCTGAAGCCAGACAATTCAGTTCCTTCCTGTATGTCCTTGGTGCTTTTTGAGCTGCTGCCCAATTGCTGGAGTCCAGAGCAAGTGAGTTTGTCAGTGAGTAAGTTTGTGCATGGGACCTTTAAGGGGAGTGCCTGGGACTCCAGCCCTCCTCTGTCTCACTCAGCTACCATTTCTGCTGGTTTTCACAGCCTGAGTTTTGGAGACTTCTTTTCCTGTCACTGAAACATTGAGCTGGGAAGCCTGGTGTGGGGCTGGGACCCCGCTTTTCAGTGGGGACCTCCACAGCCAATACATCCCTCCTGATTTTTAACTGCCACATTTGGGTGTGGGACCAGCTCTTCCAAGCTAAATTTAAACCATATATAAATATAAAGGATCTAAATAGCCAAAACAAGTTTGAAAAAGATGAACAACATTGGAAGGCAAACCATACCAGATTTTAAGACTTATTATAAAGATATACTGTCAAAGAGAGTGCCATAGTGTTGTCAACAGAAAAATGGAACAGTTAGTCTAGAAACAGAACTACACATATAGGGACAACTGATATTTCATAAAAATAGAAAGGCAATTCAGTGGGGAAAAATATACTTAAAAAAATTATACTGGAACAACTGGATAGCCATATGCAAAAAAATTGAACTTCATACCTCACAATATGCAAAAAAGTGAGCTTTAAATGGATCAAAGATAGAGTTTAAAATTTTTTAAAAAATCAAGTTTCTAAAGAAAATATATGAGAAAAAATATATAACCTTGGTTTTAGCAAAGATTGCTTAGTTTTGATATAAAAACATGATCCATGAAAAGACAAATTGTTGTGTTGAATTTCATCAAAATTAAAAACTTCAGATCTTCAAAAGACATTATTAGAGATTACAAACTCAAGTCACGGATTGAGAGAAAATATTTCAGAAGCATATATCAAATAAAGCAATCAGATTCAGAATGTATAAAGAACTCTCAAAACTCAATAATAAGCAAATGAAAATCCAAATTAAAAAATTGGCAAAAGATTTGAGCACACACTTCATCCAAAAAGATATATGGTTTTTAAATAAGCACAAAAAGCAAGCCCTTTATCATTAGCCATTAGGGTGATGCAAATTTAAATCACCATGAGATATAGCTACACATCTATTACAATCATTAAAATTTTTAGAGACTGAGTATAACAAATATTGGCAAGTCGTTTGAAGAACTAGAACTTTCATGCTCCCTTGGTGATTGTAAAATGACAAATCAACTTTGTAAAACATCTTGTGAATTCCTCAAAAATTTAAGCATGTGTTTACCATGTAACCTGGTCATTTCACAGCTAGGTATTATTTATGTATTGTGGGTGAAATGAGTGTACTACCACACTCAATGACTCAGAGGATATAAGGATAATGTCCCCATTATAACTCCATCGGGGAGACTCTAGAGCATAAAAGTAGACTAAAAGGAAACTTCAACCATGCATTATCCCTAATTGCAGTTACTCTGCCAGATATGGTATTTGTGAGAGCAGATTCACATTACCTCAAGTGCAGTTTATATTGTCATGTGCTGATAACCGCATTGTTTTCCATCCTTATCAAGATAGAGGACCATACCCCATTTAGATTAACATGGGATGGACAAAAATAAACCTAAGCACAGAATAATGTTAACTTTCATACTCTCTTTCAAAAGGTTGTCAAGGGAACGAGACTACTTGGCCATTCCAGGGAACATAACACTGTTACATTTTTATGAAAGCCATTATTATATAAATCAGTCTATAGAAACAAGAATTGGCAAGTATATAGAGGCAGATAATCCATGTGTCTTCTAGATAGTGAAAATTAAACTGAACAATTATGGGGTCATTGCATTATTGAAGTTTAGAGAGATAATGATATGGAACATACCAGGACACACTCCAAAATAATGGACAAAGATTCTCAACAGTCCTAAAGTAATATTTTATTTCTTATGTGCACTTATGGGTCATATGGGTCATAGTACTAAAATGCAGATGAAATTTAATGTTGTGGGATGCTAAATTGAGTTGACCATTGAATTCACAGTGTTATCAACTTTCTCACGTGGAAATTAGGAAGCTTATTGTAAAAACTTGGAATTGGGCCTCAGGTTGTAATCAGATGAAACTGATAATCTTGAACTCCCAGGTCATTCTAAAACTTCCATGCTGGTGGAACTAGCTTGACCTCTAATGTTTGAGATGACTAGTGTTCAACTGTTTGAGAACTCTGTTATAACCTCACTTGGACCATATGTATTGAAATGGGATGGTTATCTCCTCAAGAGTCATAACCATCACCTGTTGTTCGCTAGACCTATTAACTAACATCCTATCTCAGCATGACACAGGAGAGTAGGTACATATTACGACCCAAGATAAAAATATTTACACATCAAAATATTGTAAGATTTTCTAATGTGTATCACCAGAAACCTGGGGATCATATGTAAGAATAAATTCTAAAAGTGTTAACACACTAAGGAGGGTAAAATTGGCCTAAATTTATTGAAAATAAATATAAATATAAATATAAATTATATATACACACACACACACACACACAGGTTAGTAGACTGAAACTTGGACTTAATAGTAGTCTACATCTAAGGATTTAATGAGGTCAAGTGGCCAGGCTAGAGTTTCTTAGACATGATGTGGGAAAAGGGAATTCAATGGTATGAAGAGATAAAAATGTTGGGCTGGGTTTATCATGTCCAATCTGCATACCCAACCTCTAACTCTGGTTCCATGAAGGGACCTCAAGTCCTTCACTAAGGACTTGAGAAAAACATTAGTTAGAGAATCATTTTCATCCTAAAAAAGCTGTATGGTTTAACTTCTTTGTAGGCCAGTATGATTATAGAGGATATTTTTCATTGAGTTGGGCCCTCTGATTTAAATGTGAATAATGAGATCCCAGAGTAGAAGAGGCTGAGTGGCAGCATTTAACCATGAAAGATAGGGTGAGCACATCTACTATAAATGGTAGTAGGGAAATACAAGTACCCAAAATGCCTTGGCCCACAGAGAATTTTGGTGAAATCTAATTGATCATGGCCTCCCTAGGAACAAAATAGATGTGCAGCCTAATACAGTGTTACTTTATCTGTGTAAAAGAAAAAATTATGTTAGCCAAAATTCTGACTTGAGTCCCCACCCTGCAGAATCACACCTTTTACAAGTGTCCAGAACTAAGTCAATTTGCAGATGAATTGATTCAAGGGAAGGTCTTATTACTTTAAGGGAAGACCTCGTGCCATTAAGTGTACAAGTACATACCATGAATTTTCCACAAAACCTCCACCAAACAGTCTTGAGGCCTTTTACTAAAATGATTGTTCATTGGGGAAAAAAAAATAGTCAAGCTTTTGGAGGTTTACTAGACACTGGCTTTGAATGACATTAATTCTACAGGATTGAAAAACTATTTTTAATTACCAAGGTAATGACTTACAGTGATCAGGTGGTTAGGTCTTCACTGAAGTCTAACTCACAATGAACCAGTTAGCACATTGGTTCACTTGGAGGTTATTTCCCCTGTTCTGAATGTATCGTTTGAGTACAATCCTTGGCAATTTGAATAATTAGCTCTACTCAACTGATTAAGTTGGTTCACTGAATCACAAGGATTGGACCATTATGGTAGGCTAAGTGGAAAGTCTTGGAACTTTCTCTCACAACCAAGATAGTGAATCATAAAAAATTCTGGGTGAATTTCAGAAAAATAGTGCTACCATCAAAGACTTGAAAGAAGCAAAAGAAATGGAACCTGTAACATCTCCATAACTCACCAGTTTGGCCTGTGCAGATGCTAGATAGGTCATAGAGAATGACTATGGACCATGATGAACTTAAGCAGGTGGTGTCTGCAATTTCAGCCGCTATTTCTGTTGTTGTATCTTTATTGGAGTAAATCAACGTGCTTCCTGGCACGTTGTATGCATCTACTGACCTGGCTAATGCCTTTTTAACCACTAATTTGTAAGAACTATCATAAGCAGTTTGCTCTCACTGGTGGGGGTATCAGTTACCATGAAGGTGTTGCCTTGAGGTTATGCCAGGTTTCATTCTCTCATGCATAATATATTCTGCACAAATTTTGAATGTCTTGACATTTCACAAAATAGCACCTTGGTCTACTAAGTTGATGACATTATGCTGATGATGAGCAGAAAGTAGCAAGCACTTTAAATAGTAAGAACTATGAGGTTGTGGACCATTACAATAAACCAGAGGATAGAAAATAAGCCCCACAAAAATTTGGGTTCTGCCACCAAAGTGAAGATTCTGTGGGTTTACGGATTTTCACAGTGTTGAGATACCCCACTAAGGTGAAAGACAAGTTGATACACTGCATATCATTTATCACGAATAGGAATCACAACACTTGGTAGTTCTGTTTTGGATTCTGAAGGCAACATAGACCATATTTGAGTGTGCCAATTTAGCACATTTTAAAATTCACTGCGAAAGCTGCCAGTTTTGAGTGGGAACCTGATCAAGAAAATTATTTTCAGTAAGTTTAGGCTGCAGTACAAGCCACTGTACTAGTTGTTCTTGATGAGTCAGGAAATCCAACAATACCTGTCGTTTTAACTACAAATAGGTTGCTAGATGGAGATTCTGGAAAGTATGGATAGGAAAATCACAGTGCGTAATTCTAGGAAGAAAACTATTCTCACTTTGATAAATAGCTTCAGGTCCACTAATAGCTCTTGGGAGTAAAAACCTAATTATGACACATTAGGTGCTAAAAAACCCTGACCTTCACATCATGAAGCCCTCTAAGTTAGCAGAACCTCGGGTTGTGCACTTACTACTTATCTACTTACTTTTAAAAGAAAATAGGCATTAAGTAAGAATATATATATATATATATATATATATATATATATATATATATATATATATATATTTGTTTATATATACAGAATGTTTAGTTAGATTCCTGGAAGAAAAAAGATTTGGAATTGCATGGGTGAAAAGCACTAGGGACAAGGAATATGAGTGGATATATGGGAGTAACCAAAATGGTGAGGATTTTTCTATTGCATGTCAATTCTCATCAGAGAGTCACATCGTAGAAAAGTCACTCAACAAACAAGTAGACAGTCTGACTCAGCCAGTTGATGTCAACCAGCCTCTGTCATGGCCTACCCCCAATTTTGGATCAATGCAGGGGCCCAACATCATGGGCTCTCTTCACTTACATTGATCTTTCTCTGGCTACTACCGAATGTACAATTTGCCAGCAACATAGAGTAACACTGAACCTCTGATGCAGCATCATTCATTGAGGCAACCAACCAGTGGCTTGATGGCAAATTATTTACAGCCAGCCTGGAAAGAGAAACTATTACTATTGAGTGGGGCTAACACAAATTTTGACTATGGGGCATTAAATGTGTATTATTATTATTATTATTATTATTATTATTATTATTAGACTTTAGCCAGCAATACTGTCCAAGGGCCTACAATGTATTTTATATGCTTTTATAACTGATTAATATCTCTATAACAATATTTACACTTTATAAGAAAGGAAATGTGGATTGGGCCATGAATCATTCCTATTATACCACACAGAAGGTGCCTGCTTGATACAGCAATGGAAAAGCCATTGTTTTTGGTTCAACTTAAGAGTTATTGGGTTATCAGAAAAGTCAAGATGCATTTTTGCAACAGAAAACCTGATAAAATATGTCATGACTTTTCTGACAACCCAATAGTTTGGGATTATGTACTGTGGTGATGGGACATCATCTCAGGAGGTGTGGTACATAGTCTAAATCAAAGATCATTATGTGGTATTACGTACTAAACTGGTAGAATCATTGTATCTGGAAAACAAGAAATATAGGTTGGATTAACCTCACTTACCATCACTCTTAGTAATTTAATTGAGAAAATTCTTCTTTTCATACTCATATACAAACTTTATAGGTCTAGAATTCCTGATTAATAATGAGCAAATGCTTCCACAGGGGAAATGATAAGAATTCTATTAATCTTTAAGTTAAAGCTGCCACCTATTTATTTACTTCTATCTCTTTTTTACGAAGAGATTCGGAGTCAATGAAAGAAGTTGTCATTTTGGCAGATGTAATTATCCCCAATCATCAAGATGTTATAGAGGTGCTCTTACATAATGAGTACATAAAAGTGTTATTTTGGCATCATGATTAAGTAGTATAACTCTTAATACTTCACTGTCCAATTTTAATGGTAAATGGACAAGGTTGCAATTAAGGTCGAAGATGGACATAATGACCAAGGCCTCAGACACCAAATCATGAATTCTGGTTCATCCAACCAGAAAAGCCAGCTAGACCAGTAGAGTTTCTAGACCAGCGGTTCTCAACCTGTGGGTTGCTACCCCTTTGGGGGTAGAACGAACCCTTTCATAGGGGTCGCCTAAGACCATCGGAAAACAAAAAGATATTTACATTGCAATTCATAATAGTAGCAAAATTACAGTTATAGAGTAGCAACAAAAATGATTTTATGGTTGGGGGTCACCACAACATGAGGAACTGTATTAAAGGGTCACGGCATTGGGAAGGTTGAGAACCGCTGTTCTAGACAAATGTGCATGGAACATAGGATGGATGGTAGAGGGAGGGCATAATGAGCAGATGTCCCCAAACCAACTGCAGTTTGGGGGAGCTGTAGTTATCCCACTATTTTCTTGTGATAAGTTTACCAGGAAAAAATGATGAACTAGAATCCTGGAGGAGCTATTACCAGATGAAAACATTTACATAAAGTAAATAGATCTTAGTGATTCAAGTATAGGACTGTAGATATGCTGTGGTGAGGCATCCTTGAGGTATGACTTTAAGAGTACAAAGGTACTCATTCCCCCACTTTCTGGAAATATCGACTGGAGATTGTTCACATTTGAGTCTCTTCCTAAGAATTTCCTTCAGCCAAAGGGAGTTTGGGAATATCGAATATCACCCTCCCCCAGGATCAGCCCAAATCTAATGACTGGTGGTTGTGTGACTATGAAGTCCCAGTCTCCTTGTCTTATTTCGGGTAGCTCTGAAGGGCCTCCCAGCTCCAGAACCATCCATGGTATTAGCTGAAACCTTTATTGCCAATTTTCTCTCTTAGATATGTTCTTCTTACTTTCTCATCAGTGTAATTTTGAAGAACAATTCCCAATTAAGTTTTAGCATGCAAAACTCCACCTCAAAGTCCAGTCCGCAGGAAAATCTACCTTGCAATTGTGGCTCACAGTAATTTCCTGAAAACCATAAAGAACTCAGATTTGATTATACTTACAATTAAATGAAATTCATATAGAAATTTGAATTCTAGAAGCTACAATAGTACTATGTTCTATAGGAGAAAGTACTTGTTAGTTTTATTTATTTATTTATTTATTTTTTAAAGATTTTTATTGGGTAATTGTGGGGATGGGAACAGTGCTGGGGAATTAGGGGAAGGGGAACAGACAAGTTGCTGTCATTTTGTTCTTCAGTCTAGTTGTGGAG
>NW_017733459.1:17956-20855 GCF_001890085.2 Hipposideros armiger
CCACTCGGCCGGCCCAGTACTTGTTAGTTTTATATTGTCATATAGCAAATTGCCAAAAACATAGTGATTTAAAACAACATACACTTATTGTCTCATAGGTTCCATAGGTCAGAAGCACAGGTACAGGTTACTGGGTCATCAGCTCAGGATCTCACCTGGCTTAATTTAAGCTGTTGGACAGGGCTGCAGTATGATTGAGGCTTAGAGGTCATCTTTCAAGCTCACTCATTGCTGGCAGAATTCAGATTTTTGTGGTTATAGGAGTGAAGTCCCTTTTTCTTCTGGGCTATTGGCCAAGGATAGCTCTCAGCTCTTAGAAACTTATATCAGTTTATTACTACATAAATTCCTCCATTAACCCTCTTACAATGTGGTATTTTATCTTTTTAAGGCCAGTAGGTCAGGAGAATCCATCTGATGCATCACCATCTCAAAGGGTGCCTGATTAGGTCAGACCCACCCAGAATAACCTCTGTTTTGATTCACTCAAGGCAACTCATTAGTAACCACCATGGGAGTAATATTCTATCATATCCATAAGTCCTGCGAATACTCAAGGCTAATGTTTTGTACATGGGAGGGTGATAAAGGCGTGGGTCATTGGATAGCCATTGAAAATTCTGCCTACCACAATATTCATTTAACCACTTCCCTCAATGTGATTATGTAATTTAAAAAATATTGTCCATAAACTTTAGAAGATACTACTTTTTAAAAATGAACCATGGAGTGCAAATGGAATGAAAGTACTCATCATTTTTATAAGCATAATTGAACTGTCTGTGTTGGTGAGTTTCTCTGAGAAAGAAACAAATAATGGAGGAATGGGGTTAAGAATGAAGAGAGGGAGGGAGAAAAAAGGAAGGAGAGAAAGAAACAAAACCTATTAGGCTGATTTGTCTTTTGCAATGCTGTCTCAAAGTCTATTATTGTTAGGAGATTGCTTAAAGTTGTCTCATCTGGCCAGACTGATTTATTGATCAAAACACTTGATAGTCTTTGATCTCTTTCAACCTCAATTTGTTTGTGCTATTTGGGGATAATTACCTTTGCTCATTAAAGACTTGAGATGTGCTTACTGAATATATGTATGTATATATTTTTTTTCTTTAAATAAAATATGTGACAGATATCACATTTATAAACAATTTAAGAAATTTCTTTAAAATTAGCACATTTTATGACATGTGGATAGTTTATAATGTGAAAATACATTTAATGAGGATTAGGGTTTTTTTATTATATTGACATCCAGTCAATAAATATTCATTTTAGCCATATGTATGATGCTAAAATGGATGTAAAATATAGCACTATATTTCAGATGTTTTTATTATAAAGTGACATATATACCATTCTTATTTTATAAAGATACATGTTCTAATGCACCTCTGTTAGTAATTCTAGATTAAATACTCATAAAGGTTTCACTGCATTTATAATTTTACAGTTTATATAAAACTCCCAACCCTGGAATCTGTGGTGAACTTCTTTAGTTGTCATCAAATCGTACTCATTCTTTATTACTTGTATTCAGTAAATATGGAGAGTTTCACTCTGTGCAAAGTATCCTGTTAAACTTAGAGATACAACAGTGAACTGTGGGACCCAAGTTCATGGAACTTCAAGTTGATAGTTTTAAAAATTATATTTCATAAATTTAGAATCTTGTGCCTATACTCTCTGCTCAGACCACTGTGCCACTCTCCAAACCTAAATCATCCTGTCACCAGAAGCTCACGCAGATGTCCAAGAGAGGACTCAACCTGGAGCAGCGGTGACCAGGTTCTTGTCTCCTCACAAGAAAGAATTCAAGAGGAAGACAGATGCAGGAAAGCATAGGAAGTTTATTGAAATTAAAATATAAACTTAAGAGGAAAGTGCGGATGAACTCAGTGAACCAGTCCCAGAGGAAGTCACTATCAGAGGTATTTCTCTCTCCCAGGGTGGGAATTGGTGACGTCCCATTGATATGGTTCATTCTTCTCCTTCCTTTTTTTTCTTCCTTATTTGGTTCCTCCGGAACTGTCATGGTGCCAGGTGCATCATGGGAGTCACAGTAACTGCAATGCAAATGAGATTATAGTAATATTAAAATTAGCTAAAGGCCAGGTCCCAGGTCATAGGGATTAGCCTTTTTGGATGAAACTGGTTCTTGTTTTTTCCAGCTTCCTGAATACAGTCACTTGTTACCTGTGTAACTGGTGCGACAGCTGGTGAGGATCAATTTCCTAGGTTACTTATATTGCCTCATCCTATCTATAATTGTATTTTAATAGCATTCCTAGTACTATTGAGCAAAATGGACCAATTAATATGTAATACAGTCAATAAAACTGTCATTTATTCATTTTGACCCTGGGTTCACTCCCCTCTAAAAATCTGAGAACATTTTCTCCTTTATAATATACCAAATCAACCCCCATACTTTCTATTAACTGCTATTGCCTTGCTTATAAATTGCCCAGAAGTTTTAGATAAATATGCACCTGGGAAAACACCCTTTTCCTGAAGCAACCCTCTACTTAACTTAACCCTCTACTTAAAAAAGTAGAAAACATACTTTCCCATTTTCCTGTCATCACATGAACAGCCATTTTTCTTTCTACATAAGTTAAATCTACTGACACCTGTATTTTTATTACTTTCTGTGGATATTTTCTTCATATTCTTAATCTCTGCCTTCAAGTGATTAAAATGTATGGTGCATTAGTCAGGAAATCAGGCATTTAGGGTAAATAGCAATTCTTGATAACCATGGACAAATTCATATCCAAATGTAATTCTTTCAAATATCTTTCTTATGCATACGGCTTATTGATAATCAACTTACTACATGAAATCTTTGTGTATATATAACTACCTTAACCTTTATTTATGTATCCCTTTACTTTTAGTA
>NW_017733459.1:23405-24465 GCF_001890085.2 Hipposideros armiger
GTATAATAACAAAAATGGCTTAATCCCTGGGCCTTGCTTAATAGGAGATCATACATCTCCTGATGCCTTGATTTTCTAGGTTATTATTTTTCAGGAAAAAAAAAATCAGGCCCTGGTTAGGCCAGGGGGAAAGTATAAAACTCTGAGTTTGATACCTCTTAAAAATTAGACCTAATAGCTTTAAAAATAATGGAAAAGCTATAAACCAAAACATTATAATTTACTAACGGACTAAGATTTTCAATAAGACACTACTGAAGAGTGAACATGAGAATTTATCCTTGTTTTATCCATCCTTTTCTTTTTTAAGAGCAACATCATGGATTATTTTTGATTTGCAGATATAAAACAAAATCTGTGTTCTGTAGTGAAATGCTAAAGTGACTGATTTCATAATATGAATTGTTGATTTCACTATGGATGACATCACATATCTATAATTTGTCAGAAATTCATCTTGCAATTATGGATTGAGAATTCATTGAACCTGAAAATTATTGCTAATTTTTAAGTGACATGTGTGTGTGCTATATGAATGCATTTATGCACACACCCAGTTGCATAGGACTGTGTATGGGACTGCATTGGTTCAAAAACTTTCCTGAAGTAGATTCACATAACTGAAAGACAGGAGTAAAGAGCCGCGTACCTGTCCTTACATCAAGTTGGTAGGGTGGGGGGAGGGGGGTGGAAGCAAAATACCTTGTCTTTGATTTCCAAGGTGCAGTGTGGAATCTATGATTAAAATTTCAAATATGGTGTTAGGCTAGATGGAATAATTATGTATTAATAAAAAGTTAATATTTCTGTGTCAGTGGTCCTTGGGACCACAACATAACCAGTGATTTGTTAGAATAATTCACAGAGCTCAGCATATAATTGTATTCATGGCTAAGGTTTATTGCATTACAAAGATATGTGATGGTATTAGAAAGGAAAAAAAAAAAGCACACACACAGGAAGAGTCTGAAGAAATCCATGAACACATGTGCAGGTATTTTTAATGATTCCTCCATCCAGTGAGCAAACAATCCTGAGGATGCTCATTTCTCTAGTAATA
>NW_017733459.1:26695-27731 GCF_001890085.2 Hipposideros armiger
ATGTGTATACAGTGTGTCTACTCAAGGAGGCCCATTAGTACTGAACACCCAAAGGTATTTTTTCAGAGGACTGGTTAAACAGACTACCCTCCAATTAGCACATAAAAAAATCCAGACTTCCATAAGGAAACACATCATTAAGCATAAATATATTATTTGTATGCACAGTATAGGCACAGTAAACCACCCTGATAAGTTAGGGAATGGTGTGTGTACCAAGTTCCCAACCTTAAACACAGGTCCTTCCAAAGATAACAGTCTCAACTGCTATGCTAACTTTTTTCTGCACAATTTCATAATATCAATGTAAATGATTTGTTTGGGGTTCCCAGGCCAATGGTCATCCTCTGGGTAGGCCTAGGATTTCCACAGAAGGGAAAATGGCATGTCGACTCTCAAGCATCTTGGGAATGAGGATTCAGAATACAGTAATACCTTGGTTTGCGAGCATAATTTGTTCCGGAAACAAATGACTCATATTGCAAGACATCACTCGTTTACCACATTAAAATGTATTAGAAATGTTTGTTCATCTTGCAGAACACTCGCAAATGATGTTACTCGCAATCCAAGGTTTTACTGTATATGTCTAAGTAAGGGATAGGACTCTGAAACTTTAGAATCCTTTCTTGTGTTGGTGAAAACAAGGTTAATTTCTATTTCAGTGAAGAATGTAAAGAATTGTATAGATATTATTTTGAATTTCAATGGGAAGAATTGGGAATGTGGAATATGAGAAAAAACGTATCTTGTATTCAATTTAATTTTATCTATGTTGAAATTTCTTTGTATCTTTCTTCATTAATTTCCTATTGTGTCTGATACAAATTACCACAAAATTCATTGCTTTGAAGAACACAAGTTTATTATTCTACAGTACTGTAAGTGAAAAGCCTGATGGGCTTTATTGGGTTAAAATCAATGAGTTGGCAGGGCTGCATTCTTTTCCAGACACCCAGGAGAAAATCAGTTTTCTTGCCTTCCCACCTTCTAGATGCTGCCTGCATTGTTTGGCTTGTGATCCCCATTCCCTATG
>NW_017733459.1:30194-35845 GCF_001890085.2 Hipposideros armiger
TTTATTTTTCATTTATTATTTCATATTTTATTATTGTCCTACACAATATAAATATATACCATGTGTATGTTTTATAAAATAACTTGACCATGTCATGGAGGTAAAGTTATAGTAGTAAACTAAGTTTACTATTAAAATGTAAATCTAAATTTAACTTTTAAAGAGTGGATGTTTTATACATACATTTGTAAGAATGTTTACATATGTTTTTATGTATGTTAGATTATATATATATGTGTGTGCAAAATAAAAAAAAATAGCTGTTAGTATGCCATTAGCTCATTATAATTGCATAATTTAATTTTCAAATGAAAATTTTATTATACAAATTTTGATCTATACTGAGTCTTCTATCAACCTTAATGCAAAATAAAATTTTCGTAGTACTAATGAAATCCGTAATTTATACTAAACTATTAAAATTTATTAAGCCTTGTGTTTTAAAAGTTTGCAAATTTAAAACTTATTGAATTGTCAAGTTTGAAATGTGAATTGACCTTACGAAGTGAAATGAAACTACTGGCTCTGACAGATCTAGGTGTGAATGCCAGCTATACCTCTCACTAACATCTGTATCTGCATACTTGTGCCTTTATAAGAATTTGATGGCAACTTAAATGTATGTAAAGGCTGTGACATCTGGCACATAAAAACAACAAAGTCAGTGTTAGCTGTAACTACTATTATTAGTAATTAAAATGTGAATGCAAAAATATGCATAATTTAAAAAAATGATATTAGTGCACATAGAATCTCTACATTTTGATAAACTTTTTCATAGCATACAAGATACTTGCCTAAGTTAATATGTTTTATTCAGAGTTCAAATTCCCAAGGCTTTGGCTTTGCTGTTTTAATACAGTTTTAATTTAAAAATATCTCTCTGTACTGTTAGAGTTAGAAGAAATGCATCAAAAATAAGCATGATAGGATTTTATAAGTCTTGGCCTCTCCTAGCCATATACCATAATTAGAGACTCTGAGTTAATAAAAGTCCATTACTATTAGGTTTTATCCCAAAGTATAATATAAAGTATTACACTTGGCTGATTTACTTGAAGAACTTCTTTTGCTTGAATTATAGCATCAAGGCATAGAATCTTTGGTGTACTCTCATTTTTCATATACTCTAAATAATAGACTACCTGAGCTAAAATCCATGGATAGAAAAGAATGTAAAAGATCATGAGAAACAGAACAGCAAGACAAAGTGTTTAAGCAAATGAGTTGGTATTATCAAGACCCTCAAAGCGTTTTTAATGTTCTGATGGTGCTACCAGGAACTTGTAAAAACAGTTAACAATAAAATTACTTCAATTAATTTTTAACCTAGTTTAGAAAGTATAGGCTTATTTATATTTTTATGCAAAATTATAAGATAGTATATAAATCAACAGTATCATTGCCTTGGTTATCATCATTAATACTGGGAAAAATAGATCATTTCTAAGGATCATTTTTAAAGATTTTATATCCCTAGTTTTGAACTACTATTTGTGACATTATCAGAGTCCTTGAAAGAGAGTTCACCTTGTGCTTGCTTAGGTTACACATTTCAAACACATTCCAAAATCACTCTTTCTGAATCAGTTATTTTCCCTTTCCATAGAAAAGGATGAAAAGCAACATATGTCAAAATAGGAAAGATCTCATAATTGCATGCTTTAATTAATTTAAAATATGATGTTTAAACTACAATTGTGTCTACTTGATGCCAGAAAACAATATTTTTTGAGAGCTAATAAAACCTCAGGAACTCTTAGGCATTAGAGACAGAGCTGTTAACATTTAATTATTTAGTTAGTTGAAATTTAATAGCTTTATTTTATAATGGAATTAACAAAAATATTTATTTTTAACCCATATAAATTCACTGAAGGACATGCATCGTTATTCTCTGCATTATAGAAAACAGTCTAACTCTTGGTATGGAGTGATGATAAGTGAGATATTTCTTTGTATTTATTTTCTTTGATTTTAGTGCCTTTTAAGTGGTTCTCCTCAGCTGACTGCATTTGTCTATTCATTTTCCAAACTGTTCTTAAAATGAGCTGAAACTGCTAAGGCTATTTATTCTAAGCAAGATGATTAAGATGATTTTACAAGTAAGTATATTGTTTCACATTCTAGTCCCTCTTCTTGTGTTTTTATACACTCAACCTTTTTGTTATTTCTACTTCATCAAACTGACTTCTCAAAGTTTACAAATTGTGTCTTAATTTTCATATAAGAAAATATATTCCTTATAACTTTAATTGTCTGTTCTATTGTGACAGAGTTTCCATCCTATAATATGAATTTCTATCAACACCCATTAGAGGAGAAGGTGAATGTACTTACTGAAAATTTATTCTAACTAGGTGGAACCCCAATATGGGAACAATGTTAATGGCTGGTACTGCAGTTAATGACTGAAGGGAATCAAACAAACTCATATGTGCATATTCGTTTTTCAGAGATCTACTTAAACACTTTGGTTCTCGTTACATAAAAATGTTAATATGACAAAGGATTTACAAATATGTTCCGTCTGCAATATATGAACAAATTATGCTCATATTAACATACTGGAAAGAGACATTGCTCAATTCCTTTTTTTTGCAGGTAAAATTTCATTTATTTATTTACTTATTTATTTAATTATTATTAGTTTCAGGTGTACAAAGCAACATAATGATTAGACATTTACAACCCTCACAAAGTGATAACCCCAACGAGTCTACTACCCATCTGACACCATGCATAGCTATTACAATACCATTCACCATATTCCCTATGCTGTATTTTACATTCTGTGACTATATATTATTTTAATTATAGTTGACATTCAATATTTTTTTTATATTAGTTTCAGGTGTACAGCACAGTGGTTAGGCATTTATGTAATTTCTAAAGTGATCCCTCCAGTAAGGCTAGTACCCATATGATGCTATACACAGTTTTTATAACATTATTTACTATATTCCCCATTCCATATTTAACATCCCCATGACTATTTTGTGAATACCATTTGTACTTCCTAATTTCTTTACCTTTCTCACCCATCCTCCCATAAATCAATCATCAGTTTTCTCTCAGTATCTGAGTCTATTTCTGTTTTCTTTGATCATTTGTTCTGTAGAGAGTATATGCATGGGTCTTGTTTTCTTACCCATTCAGCTACACTCTGCCTTTTGACTGGAACATTTAATCCATTTACATTTAAAGTGATCATTGATAGGGATATAGTCATCGCCATTTTATTATTCATATTTTTGGTCTTCATTTGTTTGTTTTCTCCTTTCTTTTGCTTAAGAAGTCCTTTTAACATTTCTTGTAATACTGGATTTGTGTTAATGTATTACTTTAGCTTTTTCTTTTCTGGGAAGCTCTTTATCTCTCCTTCAATTTTAAATGATAGTCTTGCTTTGTATAGTAGTTTTGGTTATAGGACCTTAAGTTTCATTGTTTTGAATATTTTGTCTCACTCCCTTCTGGCCTGCAAAGTTTCTTTTGAGAAATCAGCTGACAGTCTTATGGGAGCTCCCTTGTAGATAAAAAAGAGAAGTTGTCCTTCTCTTGCTGCTTTTAGGATTCTCTCTTTGTCTTTAACCTTTGTCATTTCAATTATCATCTGTCTTGTGGGCCTATTTGAGTTTATTTTGTTTGAAAGTCTGTGCTTTCTGGCCTTGTATGTCTATTCCTTCACCAGGTTAGGGAAATTTTCAGTGACTGTTTCTTTAAACAGGTTCTTGATCCTTTGCTCAATCTCTTCTCTTTGTGGTATTCCTATGATGTACATGTTGTTACACTTGATGTTTTCCCACAGGTTCCTTAAACTATCTTTTATTATTATTTTTTATTATTATTATTATTTGTTGTTGTTGTTGTTGTTCCAATTGTTTGTTTTCTGCTACCTTGTCTTCGAAGTCACTGATTCAGTCTTCTGCTTTATGTAATCTGATGTTGATTTCTAATCTGCTGTAAAAGTCTTCCTCAACATCTATTTTTTAGAGAGCTTATACGCCTGCAATCTTTTATTCATGTAAAATCACCTCTCTCAGAACCCACTGGAGAGATTTGTGTATTGCCTTGGGCCAGGCCAAGAGGTTTTCCTTTCTTTTTCTCTTTGTTTGTAGGCTAGATCAAAACAGTGTATCCAGTGTATGACTAGAAGACATCTGGGAAGATGGAGATACCACAAAGAAGACACCAGCATCACTGAATCTCCATATAAAGGTACATGGTGATTCACTGTTTGACTCTGTGTATATAAGATGATATTTCATTTTGATGAACCACCTAAGATTTGCATAGTTTATTATGGCAGCTAGTGTTAACTACTTGCTTAACATAGATATTTTTTATCTTGAATTATAGTGCTTCTGTAACAAAAAATAAACTATGTGGTATTGGTTAATAACCAGGAGACTGGAATGGAAGCAAAGTAACTCTTAATGTCTAGGAAGAGGGGAGTTCATGTTATATAGAGGTAAAATATTGAGTAAAACCCCCCTCTCATCTCCCATAACCTAGGAAGCAGACCACATAGATACTGAATTAGTGAATATACAAGATAAGAGTGAAAAATTAAAGTACATAGTGTGTTTGGGTTGTTATTGGCTGTACTTGGCAAGATGTTCCTACAAAAGATGAGATATGAAAGGACTTGGCCAGTTTGTATGCAGACATGAAATGAAAGCAAGTAATTCAGATATTCATGGTTTTTGCAAAGGTGTAAATATTGACTTAAGTGTAGATCCAATGAAGAAGAATTAAAATATAAGGTTTTATGCAATAAATACAAATGAAAAATTTCCATTAAATAATATGACTCNTTTCTCCATTGAATTTATACTCACTTGATAATGGAGAAAATAAAATGGGATAAGCAATGCTAAGAGAGTCCTTTAAATCAGGAGGCTATTAAGGAAATGGGCTATGCTCATCTTGTGCCTCAGTTCTCAGAGCTGCTATTAAATTGCTAAACCTGTTGTTAAATTCAGCTCAAGGCTGAGCTATAAACATCCTGGAACAATGACTGTTGTATGGACACATATGGACTTTACCTCCTCCTTGTAGGTTTTGCCCCCCTCATTTGCATATTGGATTTAACTAACCCCTGTTAATTTAGCCAGTCATCCTTTATTTGCATGAAACAATTACACTTTGTGGCTTTTGCCTTTGTAAACCCTGCTTTTCTTTGTTCTCCCTAGAGTGCAGTTTGGGTTGCTACCTGAAACTGTGTCTCTCAGTTTGCAATTCTTGCTCAGATAAATGATTTTTGTTCTTTATTACAGCCTGAACTTGTTCTTTGGTTAACACACCTCTTTGCTGTGTATTGGGAAGTAAAACAATGGACTTTATTGACATTTTGAGTGGAATAGAAAAATGATTATAACTCTTTTTTCTAAGTCAGTGTGATATTTGTGGGACTGGTCCACAAGGTATTAAGCATTATCAAGGTAAACTGTGGCTTATTTCGGAATGGGCAGTGACTTTATGTCAGAAATAGTATAAAATGATGCAATCTTATTGACAAATGAGTCAATATGATACAAATTTTTTTCACTTATAAATATTATAGAAAAGAAGAGGGGGACTCAGATTTTCTATTATTATTGTGTGTAAAACCTATCAGAACACATTTATTAGATTTATCAGAAGATTTT
>NW_017733459.1:43535-48093 GCF_001890085.2 Hipposideros armiger
CTAAGGGCCATGGGGAGAAAGGGAAAAGGAAATTTCTGCTAGCAAAATTAGGGTAAGCTGCCCCAAATATTTCAGGATTTATTTAGCTCAGTGCCTGCTCTTTGCCTCCTAAACTTCTTATGATTATCCTGTCCCTTTTCATCCACTGTATTAAGTTTTGTGGTGAGACATATACTTACCTTTTTTAGTTTCTAGTTATTTGACTTCATTGTGCCATATTTGGCCATGATGTTGAGAATCACATATCAATTAGAATTCCCCTGCTTTGAATAGCATATAATAACTGGACAGCCCTTTGTGGTGCCTTTAGGTTGCTGCTGATGTGTCATGTATGTGGGTGAAAGGGTAAAACAGTAATTAGATTACCAAAGGGCTGAGTAATACAAGAGATTGCTAGATGTTTAAGATCTCATTTCTTTTTGGCTTATAGAAGAATACTGTTTCCCAGCCGCTCCTAAAGCTATGTTGGCCTTTTGACTGAAGGAATGTGGGTGGTTCTAATGTACCTCACTGTCATGTGGTACCATGACATGCTATGTGAAATCCTCTTGTCTGTTGTTCTTATTCTCCTTATTTTTGACCAGCTGATGGAGAAACAGGAGGAGATTGTTGGACTTCAAGTTAGTCTATTGATTTTATAAAGCCAGTGGTTTTAACAGTTGGAATGAGTAAGGACGACTGTATCTCTTGAGGAGATATACCTGAATACCCACATTAAGAACTGAAACAACCTTTATTTTGTTAAGCTACAAAGGTATTTTGTCATTCTGTTAAACCATCTAGTGAGAATTACCCTAAAAAGCTACATGAAATTTCCTGGTATTCATTTTTTCAGCAAATATTTCAATTCATTATAGTTTTTCCTTAATTTAAAATATCTTACTTTGCTCACTCCATAATAGATGTATTATCCTTAAAGAAAAGAGACAAACACTTCTATTTTATTTTTTAGTTATTCACATTTATTGTGTAATTGTCAACAATTCATCAAATGGTATATCTAGTCATCTAATTGTTACAGATTCTTTAATGCTACATATGCAGAAAGAAGACATTTGAAAAAAAGCTTAATTATAACTATAATGAATGACTAAATTGACTTAAAAGAATTGTCAAAATCCATATACAGTATGAGAGAAGAAAACAGTATGTGTACAGCCTTGACTGATACTGAGAAAAAGAATCAGAGCTGTGTGATATTTTCCCTTTTAGTATATATTTAAGAAAAATCTCTCTTCTCTGAAGACACAGAACTGTTTGACAGAGTTTCTAACAAAGCATGACCCCAAATTTATGTTGGCTCTTTCCCAGTATACACCTGGGCTGTATTAAACAGTAAGATAAAGAAAATGTCTCTGTATTTCAGTTTCATAATGCTTGTTCTAGAAGGAGCAGGCATTTACTGACCTTTCAATTCCTGAAATATGAGGAGGTCTAAAGAGTCCAAGAAATAGGGGTGAACATATTGGGGTGGTGGGTGATGCAAGAGCCTCAGGGGTCAGACGTCAACACTGTGAAGGCCAACAAGAGACTTATACCTTTGCCTTGCCACACAATAGCAGAATTAGTACTTCTGCAACTGCTTTTCTCTTTTCCCTGTTCATGCGCAGAGCCAGCTTGCTTTTTATGTTCTGAATTCTTCATGTAAAATCATGGACCAGTTTCTCTGTCTCCTTACTCCAAGGTACATGTGAGTATATCAGAGTCTCCTAAGAACTTCCTTCTCATCTACTATTCCATTGCACTTGGGTGGGACTATCAATTTCTCTGGCTTCTCTGATAATCCAAGAGGGGAAAGAGATGACAAACTCCTGTTCTTCTAGACATAACAATTCTCTGAGAGGATAGCTATTGCTGAGCCATTCTCACTTTGACCAATGTGGATGGAAGAGAGAGAACTCAGGCCGACTCACAAAGTATAGAACTTTCTTTTGAATTTCCAGATTTCTGTTTAAATGGGCAGATTCTAGCAGGGAGGGGGAAGTTAAATATTATCAGTTTGATCACATTTTGATAAGCACAGAAGATAGGTATTGCAGTTCCTTAGCACTCTGTTTGGAATATTAGGGTGCTAATTGCCCATTTTCCCTAATTTTGTGGCTTTATCTGAAATTTCAAGATAAGAAAATAAATGTTTATCTTCTTGTTCAATACTTTTAATCTCTAATGGGACTAGCAACTGATACTGCAACTACTTAAATAATCATATATTGTCTCCCAAGGTTCTATTTCATGATATTACTGTTTTGTTTTGTTTTTTGTTTTAATTTGGTTTGCTTTGGTTTGATTGGTTTTTGTTTTTTCTTATTTGGTTTCATATTTTTTTGTTTTGTTATTTCTTTAGGTATAGTTCCATGAGAGGAATATCTGGTTGATTCATTTATTTGCTCTCTCAATTAACAGTGGATATGTTATTTAATTCTCTGCCTTCTCAGTTGTAATTCATAGATAATACTTATGCTATAGTGTTGGTATGAGGAGAATAGAAATAGTCTATGTGTAGTTCCTGCTAAATAGTAAAAATTTCCACAGGATAAAAATATTTACTTTGAGGTCGTCATCTTTTTCACCCCCGATTATCTGGCACAGTGCCTTCCACAGACTAGATTATCAATTGAAGTCTGGCAAATGAATAAATGAATAAGTGACTCAGTTACATTTTATTGGAGAAATAATGTTATCTTATTATCATCCATTATATATTGTAAGAATTCACCTTAATTGTCTACATACGAGTACATTTACAAGACAATTTTAAAGAGAAAAAGCAAGTTTTATTGCAGGAAAGTATCTAGACCACTTACTGCTAGGACATAATATATGTGTGCCTCTGGGGATTCTGTGCATCCCTCACTACTGGGAATGTCTTGAACACATCAGAGCATGAGGTGAAACAAGCATTTAGAGTAAGTTAAAGAATGAATAAATACTGCACACCAACAGCATCCCATTTAATTTATTTTTTTTCTTTGTACCCCTGGAGCATCTTGGAGATATTATTCTTACGTTAATACCAAGGAGCTGTCCTCACTGGAAATAAAATGCTTTGGCATCATCAAACCATAAATGTGGTCATTTTAAAACAGAATATAAGACTTTTGTGATTATGCCCTAGTAATTTGGTACTACATTCAGCGCAGTTTTTACTTAAGGTTCTTCTTAAAATTTACTCAACTTTCAGCTAATGTTAAAGAAAAGTCATTAAATCTATTAAGAGCACATATATGTAAAAAGCAGAAATTCCAGAGATCATTTAGTTTAATATTAAAGTTTCTCAGAAGACTGAATTATATAAGGGGGATTGGAACGGGAGCTATAGCTTTACCTTTATGACATGATCTTTCCAATCTGTTTCACCAAACTGGAAGACGAATGTGTGTTAAGGCAAATCCATCGGATTATCTAACCCTATAAACACCAGCAGGCAGTATCTGCTACTTCTGAGATAAAGTAATGGTACCAGTGTGGGATCACTCTCTTCTTTTTATTATTATGTTTTAAAATTATCCCTGGGTTTTATTTAAATTGCATTTTGTTTTTGTGGATCAGTAAAGGTTTAAGGACAAAAGCATTTATAAAGTTATGCTGCATGCAGTTTTGATTATTTGAGATGTTTCTCTTCCACTGTGGTTACCTAGGAAACAACCAAACAACCATGAAACAGAGCTGGATGCCTATTATCTGAGTCCTACTTCATTGTTTTATATTTGTTCTATTCTTTGTAATATAGTTGGCTATTACTAGTTTGCTCCAACATTCATATCAGAAATGGTTGTTAGCTTTGTGATGTTTGTATGCTCTGGCTACTCATAGGTGTCTTAGAGTTTCCATGTATTTAGCTTCTTTTTATACAACAGTACTGCCTACTGATTTGCATCAATGTGGGGTTTATTATACAGGAGTATGGTTTATTATGTTGCTGATGCATCATATTTAAACAGCTATAAAAATTAACTGCAATGCATGCTCAGCAAATAATTTCCAAACTCAGAGCTTTTATGGATATGCTGGACACCCATATATTTAAAAGGCAAGAAGATTTAGCCCGTTTATTGCTGACCTTTAATGCTATTTTGTGAATGTTTTTATGATGTCATTAAACTAGTTTGTAAATAGTAGATTTAATACTGAAACTCTGTAGGCTGTTCCTTTAGGACAACGTAAATGCATTACTGAGTGGGAAACGGAGACTAACAATGCTACACCATATATGATCAACTTTCGTACATCCACAGAATCAGGAAAGTGTAGATAATTCAATATGTGTGACTATTTAGAGATGCATGCACACTTTAATTTGAAGGTACATATTTCTGTAATTTAGAAACATGTAATAATTCAAGCAGAATATGTAAATCTCTCTCTAAAATCCCTCTCATGTTTTCTGGTCTCTGCTTTCCTGTTTAGTATCTTTATCACAGCTAATTTTACAATGAGATTAATTAGTTAACTACCAAAAGAGGTAAAAAAAGCTTAATGTAAAGACCAACTGTGAGTCAGACTTGCTGACTTCTATAATCCATGTAACAAGTTAGGTATTTCTATGTTATGGTAAGAT
>NW_017733459.1:55763-59245 GCF_001890085.2 Hipposideros armiger
TAGTCACCACTGTCGCCTGCCTAGTGCATTGTGTTCTCTCAAGGGTCTTAAAGACAAATTTGCAGTTATCGTTGGTTCATCAAATGATCTTATTGCATTTGGAGAATCAGAAACAAGGACAATGACAAGATCAAAAGCAAAAATAATTCTTACTCAGCCCTGATATTATAACTATGAGTTTCACAAGACAAGAACAACTTAACTCTTACGGTAACTGAAAGTGGCGCCAATAAGAAATTATTTGTCAATCTCTCATGTATGCAGCGGTGACCAAAGGGGGGATAATTAAAGTATTTAAACAAGGAAACCAGTAGACTGAGTCAGCTCTAATACCTTTGTAGCCTATGTAAACAAACCAAAACCAAAGTCATAATCAATGCATTTGTAACTGAGACAGTGAAACTTAAGAATAGCCAATCATGAACAGCAAAGTAGGCTTTCATAAATAAGGCAATCACTTACGGTATAATCAGTCAAATAATTGATTACTTTACTTTGCTTCTTTCCATGTGTTTTTGTAAAAACCTTTCCCCTACCTCTTGGTAGTGGAGCACTGCTAACCACTTTTGGTTTGGTACTGCCCAATTCGAATCAATATTTGTTTAGATAAACTCTTCAAAATTGTAATGTGCCTCAGTTTACTCACAACATTACCAAAATGTATATTAAGATTATTATGATATTTCTAGACTAGCAAAGCAGAAAGACTGTTAAATATAAAATCCGTACCTTTATATTTTTGCCTCTAAGTGACAGCAATGTTATTTAATATTGGCTAAATCTTTAAATGTGGTTATGGTTTTAGATAATGTTATCTGCACTGTAGGTATGCAGCAGCTCCTTTAACCAATGGTCTTATTTATCAGTTGAAACACTCCTTATAGTGAAATCTGTATCTGCCTGAATCTACACAGTGTTTCATTCAGTCACCACCAACTAACTGGATATGTCTTGGGGGNTGTCCAGTTTTCCCAACACCATTATTTGAAGATACTATCTTTTTTCCACTGTATATTCATCACTTCTTTATTGTAAATTAATTGATTATATACTCATGGGTTTAATTCTGGGCCATCTACTCTGTTCCATTGATATATGTATCTATTTTTATGCCAATAGTCATTTCATGTTGTTTTGATTCCTATAGCTTTGTAATATAGTTTGATACCACTACATGAGGTAACCCCTGCTTTGGTTTTCTTTCTCAAGGTTGTTTTGCTTACTCAGAGTCTTTTGTGGTTTTATACAAAGTTTTTAGGATTGTTTTTTTTCTTTCTATGAAAAATTCCATTGGAATTTTGATAGGGATTGCACTACATCTGTAGGTCACTTGGAGTATTATAGACATTTTAACATATCAGTTCTTCCAATCCATGAACATGGAATATCTTTAATTTATTTGTGTTTTCTTCAATTTCTTTCATCAGTGTTTTATAGTTTTCAGTGTACAGATCTTTTGCCTCTTTGATTATTTTATTCTTGTGTTATTATATTTGATGCTATTATAAATGGGGTCATTTTCTTAATTGCTTTACAATAGTTTGTTCTTAACATGTAGAAATACAACAGATTTTTGTATATTGACTTTCTGTTCTGCAACTTCACTGAATTGATTACTTAGTCTAACATTTTTTTTGGTGGAGTCTTTAGAGTTTTTTATATATAAGGTTATATTATCTCAAGATGAAGATGATTTTACTTTTTCCTTTTCAATTTTGTGTCTTTTATTTATTTTTATTGCCTGATCACTCTGACTAGGGCTCCAGTACTATGTTAAATTAATTATAAGAGTTTTAAAAACAAGCTTTAATACCAATAATACACCTATGAAAAAATAAAATGCAATTCTCTTTCATTTGTTAATAGAACAAAGTTTTCTTGGACAGTTTGTCTGCCCTTTAGCGATTATAAAAGATGTTTCTTTACCTTTTGGGTAATCTACCTGAAAAGTGAAGCTTTTCTGTTTTACCAAAATAATTTCCTGTGCTTTTTGTTGTCTTTATTTATCATGCCTTTGATTACTTAGGAGAACTTAGTCTTTACTATTAAAATAACTAAGTTTTTGTTTTTGCTTTTGTTTTACAGGAGCTAAGGTTTTTTTACAACTATGTAACTATTTGTGTTTGCATTAGAAGTCTTTGTTACTTTGGTTGAATAGATAATCAAGATCATTCCTAATCAAGTGTTCAAATGTTTGATATATTTTCTTTACACGCATCCCATAATCAAATTCTAAATGAAGATACACACACGCACACACGCACACACACACACACACACACACACACACACACACACCGTCTGACAGTTAGGTTCGTGAACT
The DNA here is from genome assembly GCF_001890085.2 of Hipposideros armiger. Classification (NCBI taxonomy): domain Eukaryota; kingdom Metazoa; phylum Chordata; class Mammalia; order Chiroptera; family Hipposideridae; genus Hipposideros; species Hipposideros armiger. The sequence continues at coordinate 58,087 of NW_017733459.1, forward strand.
CATCCTAGAAAAACTGCTACATACCTCATTGCTGAATATCACTATGTCACCTTTGAAGTACCCCCTTGGGAAGCTATGCACCCGACACCAGCACCTAGTCCAACCTTCAAAGTAATTTTGGAACTCTTTTTCTGGAATGGCCATCAGTCTGTTGTTGTATTACCCCTTGATGCCCTGAATGTCATCAAAATGCCTTCCTTTCAATATTTCCTTTATTGGGTAAAGAAAGAAGTCATTGGGGGCCAGATCAGGTGAGTAGGGAGGGTGTTCCAATACAGTTATTTGTTTACTGGCTAGAAGCTCCCTCACAGACAGTGCTATGTGTGAGCTGGTCCATTGTCATGATGCAAGAGCCATGAACTGTTGGTGAAAAATTCAGGTCATCTAACTTTTTCACACAGCCTTTTGAGTAATTCCAAATAGTAAACTTGGTTAGCTGCTTGTCCAGTTGGTACAAATTCATAATGAATAATACATCTAATATTAAAAAAAAGGTTAGCAACATTGTTGCAACAAGTTCATGAACTTAATTGTCAGACTTCGTATTATTGATGTAAGTTTTCCAGAAACTAGATGAAACTGCTGGAAATTTGTATGCCCTAGTATAATTTCATTATTCATAGTTCTAGTTAATATTTTTAAATGTGTGTCACAGAAATAATAAATTTCCTTGTCAGTTGTGTTGTAAGAAACTCTCACCAGAACTTTCAGTATGACTACTTTTAAGTCTTTTGATGTTTATAGGCAGTTATTGTTTTATCTGATGCTTTTGCAAAAGTACTTCCTCATCATAGAGAGTCACAGAAACAACTCTGACAAATACAGCTTTCTGATAAATTTAAGATCATACCACTGAACTGGGTAAGAATTTCCTGAACTCTAATGGAGAAACTGATGGATTCCCAAAACTGCTTACCCAAGATTAAGTATTAATCAATAGTTAATTACAAGGGACTGAATGAACTGATGAGAATGATTATCATTTTTATGACGTTGTCTGAAACATTGCTGGTTCTTCAGTGTTTTATTTTCCATATTTAAAGAAACTTTTTCTCCTTTATTTTTAAGAAATCTATAGCTTATAGCAATTTAGAAACGTATAATTCTGTAAACAAAAATAGAATATTGATTTGTTTCTCTCTACTTGATCTTTCTGTAA
>NW_017733460.1:0-8665 GCF_001890085.2 Hipposideros armiger
TGGGTGGGGTGCAGGTGGCAGGTCTCAGATGGGCCAGAAGGGTTCAGTCGGTCACGTGGGTGTTTAAGGCAGTGATGCTGTGATGCCCACTCTGGAGGGATGTCCTGTGTCAGGCTGTGTCTCAGGTACATTCTTCTTACAGGCGGACATGTGGACACCTCTGCCGGCCAGGGTGGGCAGAGCCAGGCGGGTCTCTGGTGGCCAACGAGGCCTGGTTTGCCCTGTATCAGCGTTGAAAGTCCCCGTGTGGGATGTTAAGAAAAATGACATCTGACAATTTAAGCTCGCAAATTTGTTCCAGTTTTCTTGCTAACCTTTTTTTTTATCAGAGGGATTATTCATTATGAATTTGTACCAACTGGACAAACAGTCAACCAATTTATTATTTGGAAGTGCTGAAAAGGCTGCATGAAAAAGTTAGACGACCTGAACTTTTCGCCAACAATTCACGGCTCTTGCATCACGACAATGCACCAGCTCACACGGCTCTGTCTGTGAGGGAGGTTTTAGCCAGAGGGACTTATTAAACAAATAACTGTATTGGGACACCCTCCCTACTCACCTTATATGGCCCCCAGTGACTTTTCTTTACCTGAAGATAATGTTGAAAGGAAGACATTTTGATGACATTCAGGACATCAAGGGTAATACGACGACAGCTCTGATGGTCATTCCAGAAAAAGAGTTCCAAAATTGCTTTGAAGGGTGGACTAGGTGCTGGCGTGGGTGCATAGCTTCCCAAGGGGAGCACTTCGAAGGTGACCGTAGTGATATTCATCAATGATTTATGGAGCACTTTTTCTAGGATGAGTTCGTGAACTTAATTGTCCAATCTCATATATGTATATATATAGGTGTCTGCTCCAGGCTCCTGACACAGAGCTCATAAGTCCCTTGGAGTTCCCTGGGTGACAGGAGTGGCTTCTGTTCTGATGAGCCCACTCTGGTGGCTCCTGGCTGGGGGCTGATGCCCAGAAACGCCAGGACATGATGTGAAGCTTGGAGCTCTCAGCCCCACCCCCATCCTCCAGGGAGGGGAGACAAATTGGAAGTGGAGAAATACCTGAACAAGCCAACGTGATGAGGCCGCCATAAACCCTCAAAAGGATGGAGTTTGGAGAGTTCCGGGTTGGTGAACGCATCCATGGGCCAGGAGGGTGGCACCCCAACTCCACAGAAACACACGGGCCTGGGCTCGGGACCCTCTCAGGCCTCGCCTCAGGTACCTGTCATCTGGCTGTTCATCTGTGTCCTGTATATTATCTTTCCTGATAAACCGGTGAATGTGAGTGAGTGTTTCCCTGAGTTCTGTAAGCTTTTTAGTAAATAACTGGATACAAGGAGTGGGTGGCTGGAACCTCCAATTTGTAGCCAAGTCAGACAGAAGTTGTGTAAACTGGGGACCCTTGACTTTCAGCTGGCGTCCCAAGTGGGGGACAGTCCTGTAGATTGAGCCCTAACATGCGGGGTCTGTCCTGACTCTGGGAAGTGTCAGAATTGAATTGGACGGCAGGACACGCCGCTGGTGCCTGAGAATTGGTGGGTGTGGGGAAACCCCACACGACTGTGGTAGAAGTGTGTGGTCATCGGGTGAGAGCGAAGGCAAAGCGGGGAGTTTTCCCGAGGCTTCTGGGGAACCTGGCAAATGGGCCCAGTGTGTCCCTGGAGAACCCCAGACCTACGACCAGGAGCCCAAGGGGGTCACGTGGCCTTGGTGCTGCCATAATACGGGATGTGTATATGTCACAAATCTGACATCCTATTTAAGCGCAGAGCTCAGTGGCATCAGGTACACTGACTGTTGTACAGCGGTCACCGCCATCCATCTCCAGATCTGTCTCCATTTTGCAAAACTGAAACTCTGTCCCCATTAGACACTAACGCCGCCTCTCCTGAGCCCCAGTCAGCTGCCACCTACTCTCTGCCTTTATGACTGTGACTCCTCTAGGGACCTCCTAAGTGAATAACAGATCATCTGTCCTTTGTGACTGGTCACTTCACTCAGCGTAATGTCTTCCAGGTCCATCCATGTTGTAGCCAGTGTCAGAATTTCCTTCCTTCCCCCCCCCCACATATAAAAATAATTATGAAATAACAGGGAGCCTCTTACCCGGGTCAGGCACGCCGCACACTGTGTCAGCCGTAGAGTTGCATTTATGTAGGACGACATGCCCTTGGGGACACCTGGGGGGACAGAAAGGCCCTCTGTGTTCCTGTTCCACATCCTCCTCCTGGGCCCCAGGCAGCTGGGTCCACATTGTCACCAACAGAAGGTAGGCTCTGGGCTGGCATGCAGTGGGGTGCTTCCCCCAAACCCACACTGGGGAGCAGGGTGTGCCGTGAACATCCATGTCCTGCACCCCTTCCCAGGGGTCACATCAGGGCACACTCCAGCAAAACAAAGGAGCGGAGTCCCGGAGGGCGGAAAGGGCCACTCACACTGGCCGCTGGGAGCTGACCTGGGGAGTGGTGACTCCAGCTGGGGACCCAGGACACAAGCTCCGCAACGGATGACAGACAGAGAGGGTGATGGACAGCTCGGAAAAAGTGAGGCTTGAAAAAGGCAAGTGATGCATTAAAACAGAGAGGCAATCAGAAAACTCTGGAAAGAAGGAAAAGAAACATGTGAAGCAGAATTTGTCCAAATACAGAATAACCTGAAAGTTAACATGATTCGATGGAGATAAGAAAAGACAACCACGTGGCTGGAGTGGGAACAGTCTCGGGCTGGTGTCCTGCTGTAGTGACCCGGTGGACAGTCACACGTCCCACTGCTGTCAGCCCCTAAAGAATAAGCCCACACAAGCCCAGGTGCACAGCCCCTGTGACCCTGCCCACGGCACCTGGTCCGAGTGTCACCTACGTGCTGCACCGTCTGCAGAATTCATACGAGTCCGGGAGCTGGTAGAAATGGCCCGTTATACACTGGCATATTCGGTCGCTGGTCAAAGTACACTCCACCACCACTTCTTGGTCTGTAGGTCAGAAAGACTCGGTCAGCCTTGGGGCGCCCTCTCCTGTGTGGGTCCCTGGACCTATATGGTCATTTGGAACAGAAGCGGTGTGGCCCGGGTCCGGACCTCAGCGGAGGCACTGGGATGGTCCCGAGTCTGGCGAGCGCTGCAGACCCTGCTGTGGACATCCTCACCACATCGTCCCACACCTGTTTCCCAGGTAAACACCTGACCCGGGTGCTGGTGCCCTGGGTCACAGTAAATTTGCGTATGGACTGGACGTCAGGGAATTACTGTTCCTTCTCTGGATGTGGCCACAGCACCTGGTTCTGTGAGGGAATGTGTCTGTTCTCAGGAAGTGGGTGCTGTGGTGTTTTGGGGTGAAATAGTGTGACTCTGGTGCTGTTTTTAAATGGTTCACAGACACGGCCCCTCACAAGTGTGATAGGACACTAGCCATTGTTTAATCATTGGTGGAAAATCCATTGGTGATGCCTGTTTTATTCTTTCAACTTTTTACACGTTTTAAAATTTTTCATAATAAAACTTCCTTATTCCCTGAGGGGTGATGTTTATCTTATTACTTTAGTGTGTGTTTTTCAAGTTTTCTAGATTTAATTTACTAATTTCCAATTTTATTAAAATGATTAAAATAGGGAAACACTGCTTAGGAGTTTGAATTGGAGTGTCACTATGCGTTTGTCCCTTTTTCTCACACTCACAATACTTGGGGAACCATTTTCACACCAACAGAAGTTCATCAGCCACTTGTTTGCGGCGACGGTCAGCCCTGTGCTTGTCACTGCCCCGTCCGTTCTTTACCTAAAGTGGGTTCATGGGCTCCGGGCCTTCCCTTAAATTTTCATGGCTAAACAGCGAGCATCCTTGTAGCTAAATACTTAGACACAACGTGAACGACTTCTGCAGGACACGGTCCTAGGCTGGCCCTGCCGGGTCAAGGGCTTTAAGGTCAAGGAAGCTGCCTGTGCAGCGGACTCACCTTGGGAACAGGTGGCACACGGGAAACAGGAATCCAGGCCGTTGGGGAACGCTGTGAACGTCCCTCTGTCACACTTCATGCACTTGCCTTGGGTGTGCGGGCTCCTGCACGGTTCANCCAAATACAGAATAACCTGAAAGTTAACATGATTCGATGGAGATAAGAAAAGACAACCACGTGGCTGGAGTGGGAACAGTCTCGGGCTGGTGTCCGGCTGTAGTGACCCAGTGGACAGTCCCACGTCCCACTGCTGTCAGCCCCTAAAGAATAAGCCCACACAAGCCCAGGTGCACAGCCCCTGTGACCCCACCCACAGCACCTGGTCCGAGTGTCACCTACGTGCTGCACCGTCTGCAGAATTCATACGAGTCCGGGAGCTGGTAGAAATGGCCCGTTATACACCGGCATATCCGGTCGCTGGTCAAAGTACACTCCACCACCACTTCTTGGTCTGTAGGTCAGAAAGACTGGATCAGTCTTGGGGCGCCCTCCCCTGTGTGGGTCCCTGGACCTATATGGTCATTTGGAGCGGAAGCGGTGTGGCCCGGGTCCGGACCTCAGCGGAGGCACTGGGATGGTCCCGAGTCTGGCGAACGCTGCAGACCCTGCTGTGGACATCCTCACCACATCGTCCCACACGTCTCCCAGGTAAACACCTGTGCCGGGTGCTGGCGCCCTGGGTCACAGTAAATGTGCGTATGGACTGGCCGTCAGGGAATTACTGTTCCTTCTCCTGGATGTGGCCACAGCACCTGATTCTGTGAGGGAATGTGTCTGTTCTCAGGATGTGGGTGCTCTGGTGTTTTGGGGTGAAATACTGTGACTCTGGTGCTGATTTTAAATGGTTCACAGACACGGCCCCTCACAAGTGTAATAGGACACTAGCCATTGTTTAATCATCGGTGGAAAATCCATTGGTGATGCCTGTTTTATTCTTTCAACTTTTTACACGTTTTAAAATTTTTCATAATAAAACTTCCTTATTCCCTGAGGTGTGATGCTTATCTTATTACTTTTGGGTGTGTTTTCAGGTTTTCTAGATTTAATTTACTAATTTCCAATTTTAATAAAATGATTAAAATGGGGAAACACTGCTTAGGAGTTTGAATTGGAGTGTCACTATGGGTTTGTCCCTTTTTCTCACGTTCACAACACTTGGGGAACCATTATCACACCAAAAGAAGTTCCTCAGACACTTGTTTGCAGCGACGGTCAGCCCTGTGAATGTCACTGCCCCGTCCGTTCTTTACCCAAAGTGGGTTCATGGGCTCCGGACCTTCCCTTAAATTTTCATGGCTAATCAGCGAGCATCCTTGCAGCTAAATACTTAGACACAATGTGAACGACTTCTGTAGGTCACGTTCCTAGGCTGGCCCTGCCGGGTCAAGGGTTTAAGGTCAAGGAAGGTGCCTGTGTAGCGGACTCACCTTGGGAACAGGTGGCGCACAGGAAACAGGAATCCAGGCCGTTGGGGAACGCTGTGAATGTCCCTCTGTCACACTTCACGCACTTGCCTTGGGTGTGCGGGCTCCTGCACGGTTCATGGACATACTCGCCTGTAAGAAGTCAGGCGCCGTGGTGAGGTCCCGCCCCCGGGCACACCCTGGGTGCTGCCTCGCCAGTGAGCACATAGAAATACTTAGGTCTTGGGGTTTGGGATTCAAATAATCTGGATTTGTACAGCGTCTTGGACATGAAGAAGCACAGACGGGCTTGGCTCTTGCCTCCAAGGGCTCTGGCCGCCTGCCCTGCAGTTGATCCTCCGACAGAGGTCCTGAACCCTCCTCACCTGTCAGGTACTGAGGCCGGCTGAGGACGCGCCTCTTGTCCAGGTCAGTGGAAGGCCCGACAACAGCCCGGCTGTCTGCCTCCACAGCCAGGGCTCACCACCACCCGCCCCAGTCGGAAACCAGAGCGGGTGACCTCAGGCCCCCGGACGAGCACTGCCCAGGTCCCTCTGCAGGCACCTGAGGTCTGACACGGGTTCCGGTCACTACCCGATAAAAACTTCCCTCAGCCAGAGCGTGCTTCCTTGGTCACCCTCACTAAGGGTCGGCGAGTGCTTCCTTCTAGAAGGATTTCCCTCGGGCCATCTCCCACCTCATCAGCTCTCTGCCAGTCTCCATGGTGCCGTGTTAGTTACTGGGATTTAGGGGGCTCTGGGAATGTCTTTCACGGTATGAGATGTGCATTTATTCTCCTGTGCAGACGGAAGGAATGTCCAAGCCCGGCGATCCAGGGTTGGATCCCGTCCCGTCCCCAGGGTGGGACTCACCGGCCGGGCAGCCCTTACAGCAGTGCCTGCCAGTCCAGTACTCGCCAGTCACGCACTGAGTCGTCAGGCTGTGGGGCCCCTGGCCCTGCTTAGAAATCAAGTCGGTTGAGTTGGTCACCGTCAGCTGGAAAAAGACAAGAAACGTTTTACTAGTAGCTCACCTGTATGATTCCCGCTGATGCGGCGGGTGTTGCTCTCAGCTGTGCAAAGTCATAGCTCAATTAATCCCAACGTCAACCCTAACTGGCATGCACTATTGAAACCCCGATTTCACGAGAGCTCATGGGACCTGCCAAAGGTCTCCATCCCAGACCATCTTTCCAGAGACCCGGGGCTCTTCGCCGTGCTCGCCTCAGCCTGCAGGGAACACCACCCCATCCTGTAGGGCCCCGAACGCCACCCTCAGCCTGTGCCTGCTGGCCGGGGCTTGGGGAGGCCATAGCGAACTGGTCCAGATGTGGGATAGAAAAGGCGTCATTTTTCATTCCATCTCCTTGGGTTGAATGCGCTACAAGGAAGAGAATTTGGTAACAATAAAATCAACACGAGAAACTACATGTCTGGGCTGGCCAAGCACAGACAGTGGGACAGGAGCCGCCCCAGTCAGCTGGGAGCACAAAGGGGCAGGGGTCTCCCGGAGGGGGAGGGGTGGGCCGGACACGCCCGTGAGAAAATGCACCCGCCCTGGGCTCCAGGTTTTTCTTTATACAAGAATCTCTTCCAACGCTGACCCGCCATCTCACTGGCATACGTCTCCGCCTCGTGTTCTGGCCGCTTTGACATAAAGGCTCCCAGGTTAGTGCTGCAAGCACAGCCCTTGTCCATGGAGCTTGAGCAGCTGCTCCGAGACCCTCGCTGACCTCGACGCCTGTCGCAGAGACTGGGCGCTCAGCTCTGGGACGATGTAGCCCAGGACTTCTGTGAGGGGCATCCCTCGTGGGTCCCGTGTCTGGCAGTGGAGGGCACAGCGTCTCCTCAAACCTCTCCTGTGTTGTAAGCTCCCTCGTCCTGAGCGCCACCTGGTGGCGGAACCGCGCCCCTGCCTCTCCTTGGCGTCCTCCACCTTCTCCCTCTGGGTGGTTCTGGCCCCGGGCCCGGGTGCCCGTCTATACAAAGCTGTTCTGCTGCTCTTTCCCGTAGAAGGACTTGGGGTAACAGCAGGCGCCCAGGTCCATGTGCGCTGTGATGGAGGCTTCAGCCTCTCCCTGTGAGGGCTGGGTCTCCCGGGCACTTCCAAGGCGACAGGCTGGCATCTGTGCAGTGAGAGCTGACCAAGGACTCAAAGGAGCAGCTTCCCCCGGAACTGAAAGGTGAGGACTTGGCCCTAGAGAATGCGACCCTCCTGTCCCCTCCCCGTCTCATTTCTAATCTTTGAGCAACTGAGGACCAGGTCATTGCTTTTCCCGTCACCCTCATCGGCGTCCAGGTTCTCTTGTGAGCTGAGGTCGTCGTTCCCCGAGTGGGACTCACAGTTGCCCGTCTGGCCTCTGGCATCTGAGTCTGGGATGCTAGAGGCCCCGGTGGGCACGTTCTTCCTTTTCCCCACGGGAGCCCTCATAGCCACGGCTTTATTGATGTTAAACAAAATGCTCTGCACCTCAAAACGTGCAAAACACCACCGACAGTTCCAAGGGCGAATGCCCCTCTCAACACGACCATCTTCCAGGTCAGACGTGAGCTTGAAAGTCTCATGTTCACCTTTAAGAGTTCCCAGCTTTCAGAAGAGGGACGTCTCTGAGGAATCGGACTTTAGCCTCCGTTTGAAGGGCTTGTCCCTGTCTCTCCCCATGACTAGGGTGCTGTCAATGTCCTCTAGTCCTGAGATGTGGACCAAGTCTCCTCTGGAGATCTGTGCTGCCGCGTGCAGGCCGGGCGAGATGGCAGCGTCGCAGGGAACAAACTCCGGGAACCCCGAAAGGGCCATCGTGGGCCTAATTCTCTACTCGGTGCTCTCTGGGCACAGCATAACATTGTCACTGGAGAGGCCCTGCTGGTCACCGTATTCTGGGTGGAGCAGTGTATTCTGGTCTGGGACGTCTGCGGCGTCCATGTCGCTGATGGTGACATCACAATTGTTCCCACTCTTATGGGGTGAAGTCCTCTTTGAGGACAGTGGACAAACATGTCCCCAACTGTGTACTTCGCCTCCACAAAGTCTAAACCAAGCTGGTCCCATAGCTGAGCGTTGCTCTGGTCGTTTTGTCCATTGTGCACCGTGGAGGGGACACTTTTGTAACTGGTCAGAGACGGGCTTTCCCACAGAGCCTGCAGGTCAGCTCCTCAGAGCTGTCCTTTCTAGAAAGCCACTCAGACACTCGCTCACACCCATGGTGGGCACAGCGGGGGTTGGAATTTGAGGCATTTAAAGAAGTGGCGGGGGCCGGCCGAGTGGCGTGGCGCGATGGTTAAGAGCTGGCTTGGGACACCAGAGGGCCC
>NW_017733460.1:17992-21571 GCF_001890085.2 Hipposideros armiger
GGTAGCGAGGGACGGGGTGCTCGCCTGAAATCACGTTCGTTTTCTTCCCATTATGTTTTGTTGTCGGGTGTTCTCCCACAAGGGGCAAAAACTCAGGCGATTTTGAACCCTTACCCAGAGCACACCCTTGTGATTTCATTCCTATGTAGGATATGAAAGAGGCAGCAACAAATGAAAAAAACCCCACACAAACCTCATGGACACAAACGGTTTAGTGGTTACCAGTTACCAGAGGGAAAGGGGGGAGGGGGAACATAAAAGGGTAAAGGGGTCAAATATATGCTGAGGGAAGGATCCCCTCTGGGTGGTGAGCACACAGTGCAGTACACAGGTGATGTATTAGAGAAGTGTGCACATGAAACCTATTTAATTTTATTAACCAATCTCACCACAATAAAGCTAATAAAAACGTGCACGCTGCTTCATGAGCGCTCTAAGGACCAGGGTAGGTTATTTTCTGATAACGCTGCACCCAGGAGAAGATGGGAAGAGCTTGCTCTGAGGAGGAGTCACCCTCGGTCCAGTCTCAGCTCCTGGAAACAGCGCTTCCCTGCAGCAGTCTTATTATCCATTTGACGTTTTGGTTTTGAAAATGGCGTTGAAATTTCAGAAGTCAGCTCCCTGGGAAAGCTTAGGGGCACCAGACATTTCCTACACCGCTGGGTTTCTGGGGACATTCAAAGGCGCATTTAAACAGCTGTAACACACTCTCTTCCTAGTGCTTTAAAATTTTTCCATTTCAAGAGTAAGTAATTTCACTAGAAACAGTATGAAGCTGAAAATTTCTGTTCAAATTGAATATTAAATTAACAGTTTTCTAAAGCAAACAAAACTAAAGACAGCAAAGTTAAAAACGTTTAAACATCAAGATTGATTTCTCCCCAAACCATTTATTCAAAGGCAAATTGTGTTACCACTTCGGAGCAAATACTCAGATTTAATAAAAGTGTTTCAAGTCCTAGAACTTACCAACCTAACACAGATAAACACTGAGAATCTTGTTTCAATTTATATCATATTTCAAAAGACTTTTAAGTGTTTTCTAAAGCTTTGCAAAGGAATCTCCAGGGAGACAGCTCACTGGTGGCCTGCGAATGAGGGTCCCGGAGGGGACACTTTTGGGGGTGATGATTTCACGAGTGTACACGTGTCAGAAACCAAATTGCACGCTTAAAAATGTGCAGTTTACTGTGTGTCCATTATACCTCAATAAATCTGCTAAAATACACCCTCAATTAAAAAAATAATTAAAATGGACTCTCCCTCCGCGGCTGGCGTGGACCACTGGCTGCATCACGTCCAGGCTGAGCGGAAGGACGGCTCTGGCCAGGCCTCCTCCCCGCTGCCCACTCTGCCAGCCCCGGGCGCTCACCACCGAGCTGNAACCCTGGTGCACTGTTGGTGGGACTGCAGATTGGTGCAGCCACTATGGAAAACAGTATGGAGGTTCCTCAAAAAATTAAAAATGGAACTACCTTATGTCTCAGCTATTGTACTCCTGGGTATTTATCCAAGAAATCCAAAACACTAATTCAAAAAAATATATACTCCCCTGTGTTTATTTCATTACTATTCACAACAGCCAAGATAAGGAAGCAAACAAAATGCCCATCAATAGACGATTGGATAAAGAAATGGTGATACATTTATACAATAGAGTATGACTCAGCCGTTAAAAATTAAATCGTACCATTTGCAACAACATGAATGGACCCAGAGAGTATTATGCTGAGTGAAATAAGTCAGACTGAGAGAGACAAATACCATGAGATCTCACTTATATGTGGAATCTAAAGAACAACAAAAAAGAAAAATGAAACAAAAGATCCAAAGTGGGAACCCACTGGGTGGACAAGCTCGGAAGGAACTACTCCGCATGACCTGACAAATCCCAGAGGGGTACACTCAGGACGGGGACATTGACAAATCAGGCCACACACTGTTCCAGTCATCGCCCCGTGGGTGGCAGGGTCGGTGCTGTCACTCCGAGCGCTCCACGTGTGATGTGGGGAAGACCAATGTCATCCTGGTGGTGTCACTGAGAGGGACAGTGGTGTGGGGGGAAGACATTTCAGAGTCAGGTCATCGGGCTCACAAAACCCTACGTCTTGGATCTGGATGGGAAATGCACGTGTGAACTCATGACCCATTTTAATCTTAAAAAATAAAAATAAAAAGATTTCTATGCTGAGCACACTGGAAAGTCCTAGAACCAATAAGGACACCGCTTGTGGGAAACACATCTGACCTGTGAATTGTGGCCTCTCCCACTGCTGCTGGGGGGCACCTGGGGCTCCCTGGGACATGGCTGGTGCCAGGTCTGGAGGTCCCATGGTGTCACAGCAGAAGGGAGCAGCCAGCTAGGGTGTGTAGGAAGGGCCCAGAGGCCAGGCTGATGGTCGCGATGGCACATGAGACGAGGAGGCACAGCAGCTGAGATGCCGTGCGGTGACCACACAGGCTCTGATCACATGATGCTCAGAGCAGCCACGGCCTCACTGGGGCACCTCTGGAGGATGCCAGGGGAAAATTAATTCTTCTGAAAAGAGAAAAAAATTCTGCATTTATCCTGTACGTACTGAACTTTCTGGAACCCCCGTACTGGACCAGGAGACTCTCACATGGCTACGCCCTCAGCACAGGGGAGAGAGCTGCAGAAAGGCCTTCCATCCATTGTAGGGGTACAGTCAAGGGACCATGACCACTGGCCTGGGCTCTGGGTGGCAAATCAACACAAAACACCTCCATGAGTGAGAAAGGCAAATTTGGGGTTCAAATCACCACTTTGTGTGTGGCCCAGAGAGAGCCTAGTATACGCCAGGAAAAGCTCCAGCAGAATAGAATCCCAAGGCCTTAAGACGAAGTCATCCACTGGACGAATGTTTATTGAGCATCTCCTGTCACTGCTGGGGGCAGTGGGGACACGGGACGAACCAGTTAGAACATGAGAATTACCAGATTGGAAATATAAAACAACCCCGTCTACAATGTTTACAGGTTTATAAGGAATTGCAAACATGATCAGGGAGCAAGGTACAAGCAGAAAAGAACAGGCAGCTTTCAAATGGAACCAAGGAGAAACTTTAGGGAGAAAAACCCAAAACATCAAAATTGAACTCAGTGGGTGAGTGGGAGGCTCTGCCAAGCTTGGGCTTCTCCTCCTGTGTCGGCCTCAGGTCACTCATGTCCACGAGGCAAGAAGCTCCAAGTGTCACCAGAAAGACGGGTGTAAATCCTCGTACACTGTTATTTACAACAGTACCTTAAATGCGGGTATTAACGCTTCGCCATGGTTGTATTTTCTGTTGTTAAACAAAAGCAAACAGCATCCTAAGCGCTTTCTCTAAAGGCAGCTGGCTTCTCACTGGGAAGACTTCTGTCCCCCTCGGCCCTTTTCAGGAGCATTTCTAAGACATGGGCCATGAGCACTTCCTTCACCGCGGGGGGAGGACCGTGGGCTCCACGCACACAACCAGGAACCGGGATCCTCAGAGGCGCGGTTGCTTGGCCCGGCTGAAGCGGGACCCGCAGGCTGCGTTGGAACTGTGAACAGACTGAGCCTGAGGGCGGCTGGGCGAG
>NW_017733460.1:24365-28204 GCF_001890085.2 Hipposideros armiger
TCCACTGCAGAGTGGGGACAAAGCTGGGGAGACACACACACTCCCACCTGTGAGAACCATGGGTAGAGAGGCAGGTGTGGAACCCGAGGGTCACAGACAGATGGACACTGCCCAGCTTCGCCCCTTACACCACCCTGGCCGCCAAGGGAGGTGCCGTCACCCTCTGAGCTCAGGGTTGAGGAGTCCCTGCCCTCCCACACCCCTCACCTGCCCCTGGGCTCAGGGAGGACCCTGGAGGGCCCCTGGGAGGATGGTCAGGGAGGGTGGGGCAGGGAAGGGGCTTCCTCCTGGGACACGGCCACTCGCCCACCTGGGGAAGGGGCTTTTCTGGCCCTCCCACCATGCAGAGGGGTCGGCCCAGAAGGGCTCACCGGGAACAAGGTCACTGTCATCGTCCTCCTCGGAGAGTTTTGGGCAGGACTTGGGTGTGGAGCCACTGCTCTTGGTGATCTGGCTGTGGCCAGAGGGCTGGCCGCTGGCTTTGCGTAGCCGCAGTTCTGGGCCCTGTCCCTGGACAGAGATGGAGCCACTGCAGCCAGGAGCCCTCCCACACCCACCACACCCTTGGGTGGCCTCGAGCTCCAGCTGCACCCTCACAGACTTGCTGGGGGTGCTGCTAGCCTCGGGGACATCATGCAGGGCCTTTGTGCCAGGTCAGCTCTAGGAGAGGTGGCTCAAAGAGGAGGAAGCTGCTTGGCTTGGGTGACAGAGGAGGTGTGACTCTTTGCCCCGGCGTGGGCTGGAGCAGACACAGCCTTGCAGGACCCTGGGGGTGCTGACCTGGTGCCTGGGTCCCGGGCTGCCCACAGAGTGAGTGTGGTGGGTTCTTGTCTCTCCCTGCAGGAGTGCAGAACCCCATCTTGCTCAAACTGGGCGATGTCCTTCATGGGGCCCCAGGGACCATGGCTGGAGGGTCCAGAGGTCAACCGTTGGCAGGGACACTGGGTCTCCGGGGAAGGGGACACCATCCCAGCCCAGCCCCCAGTGTGTGAGCAGTGGCCAAAGCCCCATGAGTGTGACCGGTGCCTGCACTAATATGCAGGACCCACAGGAAGGCGTGCCAGGGGAGCCCCGATATGACCCCAGCCCCATCCCTCGCTCCTCCAGGGCAGCAGGGGTCCCTGCTAGTTTCTCAGGCCCAGGGCTCGGCAGTCTGCTGGTCCAGCGCATCAATGGGCCCCTGGACCCGGCCCGCCAGCACTCACTTCTCATAAGGGTAGCACCATTCCTGGGTAGTACAGCTGGGACGTCCAGGGCACAAGGTTCAGTTGGCACCTGTGGGTTCACTGCCGCTGTGCCTCCTCCAATGAAAACTTCTGTGTGGCCTTGCGCTGGTCACCCTCCCTGATGGCCCTGGTGACATGCTGCCAGAGCCCGCAGGTAGGGCACCCTCTGACCTTGGGACCTGCGCAGCCACGCCCCTTCACCATTGGAGAGGAGGCTTAGAGTAACCTCCACTTGATTGCCTCCAGTGACAGGGAGCTCACTGCCTCTCAGGGTGTCTGTGTCTCCTGGGATGTTGTTTATTCACCATGAGATGGTTCTTTCCTATCCTGAGCTTAAATCTCCCACCAGTAGGGCCCCCCTACCTGTGGAGCTGCTGGTCACCTGCCTGCAGTGACAGACCCCGGAGCAGGCTCTTCACCAGGCCTCACTCCTTCTCCCTTCATCTGCCCCGACAGGACATGTCATGTGCCACAAAGGGTCCACTCTGTGGCCACCATCTCTGCCAGGGACATCCTGGGGACTTGCTCACAGCACATTACCCAGCCCACTTGGAGATCAGGTGCCCACCCGGCCACACCAGGCTGGGGTCAGCGGCGTCCCTTGGGTGCTGGGCGGCCTCACCTCTCGGACTCCAGCTCCGTCTGTTCCTCAGACAGCACCATGTGATGCTTCAGCCTCTGCACATGGACCTCCTGGCTCGGGTTCTAGAAGCGCTCCGGGCTTCCTCGCCCCTCCTCCTTGATAAACACCTCCCTGTCCTGCCTGGATGGCCAGTCGGGGTCAGAGGTGCTGGCCCACGGTCCTCCAGAACCCGCCCGCAGGCGGCCTCTTACCCAGTGTCCAGAGAGATGTGCCAGGACGTCCTCTCCTGACGTGATCGTCCCCGAGATCTGGGTGAGGCTCGTGCTGCCCCCAAAGAAAGGCTGAGAGGACACATTGAGGTGGAGGCTGGTGAAGGGTGGCGGTACCCCTCAGTGAGCTGGGGAGGAGGAGGCCCCTGCTGGTGGACATGGGGTGACCACCCTTATGGGAGGGTAGGCTCTGAACCTCCAGTGCACGGGAGCCCAAAGCTAGAGGCGGCCACACTCCCCAATGCCTCAGCCTGAGCTCAAGGATGCAGGGGCCCCGTTAGGCCCCAAGCTTCCCGTGGGCCTGTCCTGGTTCCGCTGTGTGGCCTTTCGCCAACTCCTTCCCCTCTCTGGGCCCTGGCTGTACCAGGGCGATGCTAAGAGCTGTTCCCTCATGCGCACTTACTCAGGGAACCATCTCTGGCGCACAAAGAAGGCAAGAGGGGGATCCCTGAGGTCTCACGCTGCACCAGCCCAGGCCCACACCCGCCATGGCCCTCTGAGAGGCTGGGGGTGCTGCAGCCAGCGCTACCTTAAGCTTGAGTTCCAGCTCAGCTTGGAAGTTGTTCTGCCTGCACTCGATGGTCACTCTGCCACCCAGCTCCATGGTCATGGTGCCATACAGGATTCCTGAGACACACGGTGTCAGGGGTCAGCCCCCAGGCCCTGCGGATCCCTGTCCCAGCAACGTCAACCTCTGGTAAGTTTGTGTCAGACGCCAGGAGGGCATGAAGGGGGTGGGGACAGGACAGGAGCTGAAGGCACAGAGGACCTCGTGGGGAGCAGAGCCCGGCCGTGTCCGGTTCCTCAGTGACCCTCTCTCCCCAGGGAGCAGCCTCACTACCACCGGGGCCTTTGCTCGTGCGAGGTGCTCTGTCCAGGAGACACCCCACCCTTTGCTGGGTCACGGGCATTTGGCCCTGTGGGTCCTGCTCCGACGTGAGCTCCACGGGCAGACGTCTCCCTTACTCACTGCTGCGCCCAGGACAGGCCCAGCTTATTAGTATTTCTTCGCTTGTACACACGTTACTTCATAATGAAGAAAAGAATAAATCTCGACTGTGGTTCATACGGAGCACTTAATCTAATTTACAAAAACAGCATTCCCACTCAAAACCACTGAGAAATGTGGGGTAAAAATGTCTCTTTCACAAAAGGGGAAAAAAGCTAATTGAAAATGCAGAAGGCTGGGAAGACCCCACATCCCTCTGTGCACACGATGGAAAAGCTGTACAGAAGAGACGGGGCTCTGAGCTGCTGGAGGCATGGGGTGTCTCTGGGGTACACCGACCGCGGGGAGGGAAGCAGCACAGGGCAGGTGGGCAGGGGCCCCGACTCCCTACTAGGGGCTGGGGAGCTGGGGAGACCCTGACGTCTTTGACTAGACTCAGTTTTGTTGCTTTCACTTTGGAACCGGGTAAATATTTCATTTACATAATTGCAAAAAATAAAAAAAAAGGAAATTCCTAGAAATCAGTGTAAAATGAAACATCCTACTAAATGGGAGAAGAGATTACATATGATACATGTGACAAGGGGTTAACATCCAAAGTTTATAAAAAACTCGTACAAATTTACATCATAAAAACCCCAAAACAATCCAATTAAAAAATGGCTAGGGCCGGCCAAGTGGCGTGATGGTTAACAGCTGGCTTGGGACACCAGAGGGCACCAGTTTGGATCCCACATATGAGGGCCAGTGACACTGCCCTCCACAGCTAAGATGCTGAACAACAGCTCAACCTGGAGCTGGGCTGCCGTGAG
>NW_017733460.1:29694-32249 GCF_001890085.2 Hipposideros armiger
TTCTGCTGGGAGGCACCTGGGGCTCCCTGGGACATGGCTGGTTCCAGGTCTGGAGGTCCCATGGTGTCACAGCAGAAGGGAGCAGCCAGCTAGGGTGTGTAGGAAGGGCCCAGAGGCCAGGCTGATGGCCGCGATGGCACATGAGACGAGGAGGCACAGCAGCTGAGATGCCGTGCGGTGACCACGGCCTCACTGGGGCACCTCTGCAGGACACCAGGGGAAAATTAATTCTTCTGAAAAGAGAAAAAATCCTGCATTCATCCTGTACGTACGGAACCTGCTGGAACCCCGTGCTGGCCGAGGGGAGGCTTCTCTGTACATGAAGGAGGAGCCGAGGGCATCACCAGCCTGCAAAGCCCCACGGATGAGCGCATCGGGCTCTGAGAACTGACCTCCGCGAGCTTCCCACATCAGACACAGTCCTACACTGCACCTCACAACAGAGCGACATGAAGCCACCTGGCGAGTGTCTGGGTGGGAAACGGCTGAAAAGATCAAAGCTCTAGAGACAAGGTCAACGTCCAGGTGACAGGGAATCCCAGCACAGGAACACCTTCAGTGACACTGCAGAACACAGCCAGTAAATCCGGCCTGGAGGAAACGCTACAAGAAAAGGACCTTGTTTCTTCAACAAATACGTGACAGGGAGAAAAGGGGGAGGGGGCGCGGTGACGGAGACTTAAGATGCAGAGGAACCAGCACAAAGTCTGAACCTTATTTGGATGCTGCTCAAACACATGGACTGTAACACATACGTGTGCACGTGTGTACAAACACATACATGTGTACGCGACAGTCCAGGAACTTGGAACACTGACTGTACGCCTGAGGGTGTTATGAAAACAGCCTTGGTTAGGAGTGTTTGGTGTAATGACAGCGTCCTGGTTATGGTTAGGAAGGGACCCTCGTCTTAGGGGGAGGGGTACACAATGAGCACGCAGATGACACGATGTGTGGGAGTCACTTCAAGTTAATGAGGTGGGACAGTGTGGAGGGTACAAAAGAAACGAGACTGGTGGCTTATGTCAGAGCATGGGGTTCACTGTACTTTCATATATGAGTAAAGTGTTCCATAAAATAGTAAAAAATGTATATATATATATATATAATGGTGTAAATGCATTGATGAGCAGATGAACAAGCAAAAAAGTATGAGAAGTAACTTGGGAGAAAAAACAAATAAGGAGAAGAAGGAAAGGAGCAGGGGGAGGAGAAGNAGATGCTGAACAACAGCTCAACCTGGAGCTGGGCAGCAGCCAGCGTGAGTGGCCAGCAGGCAGCGTGAGCGGCCGTCCAGAAGCCGGTGACTGATCTGCCTCGCCCGGGAAGAGCGCAATGATTGTGCCAAATTGGGCCAGTGAAGTAACGTCCTCCACAACTAGGCTGAAGAACAAAACAACAGCAACTTGTCTGTTCCCCTTCCCCCAATTCCCCAGCTCTGTTCCCATCCCCCCAATTCCCCAATAAAAATCTTTAAGACAAAAAACAAACAAACAAACAAAAAACCTGCCACAAATCCAGGACTGACTTTAAAAAAAAAGAAAAAATGGCCAGAGGACCTGATTAGACATTTCTCCAATAAGGACATACAGATGCACAATAGACATATGAAAAGATGTTGAATGTCTCTAATTATCAAAGAGATGCAAGTGAAAACCACAATGAGAATTCACAATGAGATAGCACCACAATGTGATGTCAGAATGGCATCATCCATAAATCAACAAATGACAAGTGCTGGCGAGGACGTGGAGAAAAGGGAACCCTGGTGCACTGTTGGTGGGACTGCAGATTGGTGCAGCCACTAAGGAAATCAGTATGGAGGTTCCTCAAAAAATTAAAAAGAGAACTACGTTATGACCCAGCAATTCCACTCCTGGGTATTTATCCAAAGAAATCCAAAACACTAATTCAAAAAAAAATATGTACTGCTATGTTTATTTCAGCATTATTCACAAAAGCCAAGATAAGGAAGCAAACGAAATGCACATCAATAGACGATTGGATAAAGAAATGGTGATACATTTATACAATGGAGTATGACTTGGCCGGAAAAAGAATGAAATCCTACCATTTGCAACAACATGGATGCACCCAGAGAGTATTATGCTGAGTGAAATAAGTCAGGCTGAGAGAGACAAATACCATGTGATCTCACTTATATGTGGAATCTAAAGAACAACAAAAAAGAAAAATGAAACAAAAGACCCAAAGTGGAAACCCACTGGGTGGACAATTTCGGAGGGAACTACTCCGGATGACCTGACAAATCCCAGAGGGGTACACTCAGGACGGGGACATCGACAACTCAGGCCACACACTGTTCCAGTCGTCGCCCCGTGGGTGGCAGGGTCGGTGCTGTCACTCCGAGCGCTCCACGTGTGATGTGGGGAAGACCAATGTCATCCTGGTGGTGTCACTGAGAGGGACAGTGGTGTGGGGGGAAGACGTTTCAGAGTCAGGTCATCGGGCTCACAAAACCCTACGTCTTGGATCTGGATGGGAAATGCACGTGTGAACTCATGACCCATTTTAATCTTAAAAAATAAAAAATA
>NW_017733460.1:32554-34423 GCF_001890085.2 Hipposideros armiger
CTGTGAATTGCAGCCTCTCCCACTTCTGCTGGGAGGCACCTGGGGCTCCCTGGGACATGGCTGATGCCAGGTCTGGAGGTCCCATGGTGTCACAGCAGAAGGGAGCAGCCAGCTAGGGTGTGTAGGAAGGGCCCAGAGGCCAGGCTGATGGCCGCGATGGCACATGAGACGAGGAGGCACAGCAGCTGAGATGCCGTGCGGTGACCACACAGGCTCTGATCACATGCTACTCAGAGCAGCCATGGCCTCACTGGGGCACCTCTGGAGGACGCCAGGAGAAAATTAATTCTTCTGAAAAGAGAAAAAATCCTGCATTCACCCTGTACGTACTGAACCTGCTGGAACCACCATACTGGACCAGGGGACTCTCACATGGCTACGCCCTCAGCACAGGGGAGAGAGCTGCAGAAAGGCCACCCATCCATCGCAGGGGGACAGTCAAGGGACCATGACCACTGGCCTGGGCTCCGGGTGGCAAAAAATCCCACAAAACTCCTCCATGAGTGAGAAAGGTGAATTTGGGGTTCAAATCACCAGTTCCTGTGTGGCCCAGGGAGAGCCTACTATACGTCAGGAAAAGCCCCAGCAGAACAGAATCCCAAGGCCTTAAGACGAAGTCATCCACTGGACGAATGCTTATTGAGCATCTCCTAAGTCACTACTGGGGGCCGTGGGGACACGGGACGAACCAGTTAGAACATGAGAATTACTAGATAGAAAATATCAAACAACCCCGTCTACAATGTTTACAGGTTTATAAGGAATTGCAAACATGATCAGGGAGCAAGGTACAAGCAGAAAAGAACAGGCAGCTTTCAAATGGAACCAAGGGGCAGCTTTAGGGGAAAAATCCAAAACATCAAAATTGAACTCAGTGGATGAGGAAACATTGGAGTAATCAGAGTTCAAGGTAGACCCACAGAAACCATCTAGAAAGAGTTAAAAGTTATGAGATGCAGAGCACAGAATGTGACAATTTAACTTATGTCTCACGGGAGTTCTAGGAAAAAAAGAGAGAATTTGGGGTGAGAAGCGTTTAAAAAATAATCGCTAAAAAAAAAGTCCAGACTTTATCAAAGCCATGAAACATTAGATTTAAAAAGTTCAAGCAAACAAAAGCCCTCAAGCCGCAAAAATAAAAAGCAAATCGAGAGCTCTGAAGCCACACCAAGGCTTGGAGGAACATCCAGTGCACGTTGCTAGTGAAAGATGGACACGAGCTGTGTGAGTCCAACTCTAGGACATTCTGGAAAACGCTAAACTATGGAGACAGTAAAACGATCAGGGGTCCAGCGGCGGGGAGGCTGCTCCGGTTGGGGGAGGGACCCTAAGCCCCACACCGCACTCATGGCCCCGAGTGACTTTGCCAGGAAGAGGATTCTACGATAGCTGGAAGCAGAAATTAGTGAGGACTCTCTTTGCTCAACTCGGTGAGGCTGAGGGCAGCTGGAGAACCAGTGGAGCCGGCAAACGGACTTGCTCGCTGGTGATACATCACAGCAATCACAGAGCGACAGCAGAATGAAGAAACAAAGAAACATGTCCCAAGTAAAAGAACAGAAGAAACCTCTAGAAGTGGAACTAAATGAAACAGAGGTATCCAGCCTTTCAGAGACAGAGTTTAGAACACTGATGGTAAGAATGTTTAAGGAACTTAGGGAGGACATAAAGAAGGATACAGAAATCATAAACAACCAGTTAGAACTAACGATACAATAACTGAAATGAAGAACACACTCGAAGGAATCACCAGTAGATTAGATGAAGCAGAGGACCGGATCAGTGATTTAGAAGACAAAAGAGCAGAAATCACCCAGTTGCAACAACAAAAAGAAAAAAGAATAAAAAGGAATGAAAATAGTTTAAGAG
>NW_017733461.1:0-11448 GCF_001890085.2 Hipposideros armiger
TATAACCCACAGGGTCAGGGAATTATTGAGTGTGCTCATCGCTCACTTAAAAATCAATTATTAAAACAAAAAGGGGGAGACTATGAGCATTCAGTCTATAACCAACTAAACCATGCACTTTTCACTTTAAATGTTTTACAAACGGATGCTCAAGGTCACTCTGCAGCAGACCGTTTCTGGAATCCCAGTCCTGCTGCAGAGGCTCTCGTCCGCTGGAGAGACCCCTCACGGGTAGTTGGCATGGACCGGATCCGGTCCTGGTGTGGGCGAGAGGACATGTGTGTGTTTTTCCTAGGACAGCGGACAGGTCACGGTGGCTCCCGGAATGCCTAGTCAAACACCATCATGGAAAAACCACTGAGCCAACACTCCAGGAGGGCGAGGAAGAGATCGGCCCAGACATGGAAACAGGTTAAGCTTAATAAATTCCTAATTGCAATATTGGTGATTCTGACATGGCAGGTAAATATAACACAGGGGGACACGTATTGGACGTACGTCCTAAACTCCCTGAAGCTTGCTCCTGTAACGTGGGAAGACAAGCCAGTCCTAGTTTGGGTTAATTCTTCCATCCCACTTGGAGGCAGGACAAAAAAACATAACTTTCAACAGACAGCCTTTAATTATGTTGGTTTGTCCCGACTTCCTCCACTTTGTGCTTCCCAAACACCCATGATGGGATGCCTTCATTTGGAAAACATAACAAAAAAGAGTTCAGGGAAAGATAGACACAGTCCATACCTAATATATAGATCAGAGTTAACTTTTACAGGACTGTCAGGAGGTCAGCCCCAAGAAGCAGGCACACAGAGTCTGCTCCCTCTGTGCACACAAAGCCCCTATCAATATAATTACGGTCATATCGTATGGAGAGATTGTGCCTATCCAATAGCTACGAGCTATCGGTTACCAGACTCTCACTTTAATGTCTTTGATTGGTCTATCCCTTATTATAGTACAGGGACACAGCTCCCCAAACCAGAAGGGTCTGTTGCTCCTGTACTGACCACAAACATACCCATTATCCAGAGAGACATCTGGAGGGTATGGGCAGCCTCAGATTATATAACTCACCTTAACTCTCAAACACCCTGGGGCCAGGATGGAAAGCAGTACTCCGTTACTGCCTGTGGCCAAGCCCCTAATGTCATCCTGGTTGGAGGGATACAGATTAGTAAGGGTCAGTCTATGTTTAATATTTCCTGTCCAAATTGTCATCTCACCAACTGTATTGATCCAAGAGACAGAGGACAGTCTATCCTAGTCCTTCGTCAACCACCTGATGTTGTCATTCCTACTACTATTGAGGGTCCTTGGTATGATGACCCAGGGATGCAAGCCCTTNTTCTTAACCATCGCGCCACTCGGCCGGCCCCAAAGCATTTCTTAATGGTAAGTTTTACCAGTCTGAGGTGAGACACACGTACGCCCTTAAATACTACCTGCAAATGAGTTCCTTCATTACTGTCAGTTCTTCATTGTCATATTGTCATACGCAATGGAAAACAACATGGCATGTTATCACTTGCTCTTCTGATTTCTACATGGATACAGGTGACATCCAGGAGCGGTTACACTGCTCCTACGAAATAGCCCCAAATATCTGAAGCATTTTTTTTTTACAAAATGGGGTGGAGCCTGCCATCCAGGCTGCAGGAAGGAATTGATGACTCTCTTCCCATTTCAGTGGGAGAGCCACTGTCTGTAAGGGAAAGAGGTTGATGAGATGGGGTAAGTGGTCACAGAGCAAAAAGGGGTCACTGTAGGGTAGAAACTAGTCCAGTGGCAAAGACACAAGGTAGGAGGAATAATTCCTACAAGTGGACTGAGTGTATGGAGACAAACTAGTGGTCCTAAACACCATACTCATGAGTGCGGCTAATTCACTGCAGTGTAATCCTCACTGATGGCTGGTTCATAGTTTATCTCTGTAGCACTGAATCTCATATTAAATTGACTGATGCTTTTAACTCTGATTAGCCAGACATGAAACAGCAATGACACTACTTTCAGAAAGCAAGCTTTTTAATATAAAAAGTAATCTCTTAACATGTGAATGTATGACATCATCAGTCTCTATATGCAAACCAAGCTTTGGACAGGGTTCCACCCTGTTGTGAATGGTTGCAAGTGCAAATTAACAAAAATGTTTTGAGAGTGAATATATGAAATTTCCAATTTTCTGAACAACAAAAGTATTCCCATTGTATATTGCTCACCTAAATTATTTTTTAAATTATTTTTGAATTGGAGAATTGGGGAGGGGAACAGTGTTGGAGAATAAGGAAAAGGGAATAGCCAAGTTGTTGTCCTTCAATATTAGTTGTGGAGGGCGCAGCAAGCTCAGCTCCAAGTCCATTCGCCATCTGGCTGCCAGGCAGCAGCTCGTGACCTCTCAGCTCAAGGTGCTGTGTTTAATCTTAGTTGCAGGTCGGCATAGCTACCATTCCATGTGGGAGTCAAACCAGCAGCCTTGTTGTTAAGAGCACATGCTCTATCCACTGAGCCATCCAGGCGGCAGCTCAGCTCAAGGCACCAAGTTCAGTCTCAGTTGTGGGCAGGCGTAGCCCACCATCAAACAGGCAACCTTGTTATTAGGAGCACGTACTCTCACCAGCTGAGCCATCCTGCCACCTGTTGGCAGCTTAGCAGCAGCTCAGCTCAACTGCAGCTCACTGGCCCATGTGGGAATCGAACCGGCAACCGTGTTGCTCAAAGCTCGCTCTCTTAAGCAAACTCTTAACAAACTGAGCCACTTGGCTGGCCATACACTTTGATTTTTTTGAGATGGTATCATAGGCTAGTAAAACATTGAACAAACTGAAAAAATGTAGAATACTTTAAGTTCTATGGAACTCTTACTGAAATATACAAATAATTTTATCCATCTACATTTAAATGTATAGGCTTTAACAAAGCCCAAATAGTTTATTGGAGTGTTCCACTCATAAAACAGTAATTCAAGTTTTTAAAAATATCAGTGTTATATATTATGACATTAATAGGTACTTCAAAATTTCTTAGATAGTAAAATAGCACGAGAAAAATGAAATTGAAGCAAAACCTGTCATGAAACAGAAACATTTCACCAAACATTTTGAGTAGCAGAAAACAGTAAATTCATTTCCTCTGAAATAATGGACAATGAGGGTGACCAGAAATCCTGCCTAAACAAAGACCAATAGAAGAGGGAAAAGGAGGAAAAAATAAATTGAGTGAGACAGAGTTACAGAGCTGGAACTGTTAAACTCACACATCTAAATAGAGATAGGCTAATAGTAAATGGAGGAAAGATGATATTCCATGCAAATCTGTTCCTAAAGACAGCCAGAGTTGCTAAATTCTAGGACATAAAACAGAGTATAAGACAAAACCTGAAAAGAAGCAAAGGACATTATAATGGTAAAGGGGCCCATTCTCCAGGAACATATAACAATTATAAATGTATATGCATATAACATTAGAGCTCCCAAACATGTGAGGTAAATGGTGACAGAAATGCAGGTAGAAATAGATACCAGCACAGTAATCTTATGAGATTTGACTAGTTCAGCTTTAGTTATGGATACAACAACCAACACAAGGTCAATACAGTAAAGGAACATTTGAGTAACACCATAGAAGGGAGGAGTCTAACAGAAATACACAACACTCCATCCAACACCAACAGAAAACATTCTGCTCAAGCACACAGGGAGTGTTCTCTATGATAAACCACATGTTAGCCAAAAAACAAATATGAACATTTTTTTATGAATGGCAATCAAAAAAGCATCTACTCCAACCATAATGAAATGAATCTACAAGCCAACAGCAGAAGGAAAAGAGTAACATCCACAAACTGTAGAAAGTAAACAAGTCATTCCTAAACAACCAGTACTTAAATGAAATCACATGAATATTTTTTTTAAATCTCAGTGAAAAAAAAAAACCAGACTAAAATGTATTGGATGCAGTGATAGCAGCACAAAGGGAAGCTAAGTGGTAAGTATTTACATTAAAAAGAGGAAACACCAAAGATCAGAAATCAACTTTTACAACTCAAAAAACAAAAAAAGACAAACTAAAACAAAGTTTAGTAGAAAGATATAAAACAATAAGAAATATCAGAGTACAAATAAAAAAGATTAGAAAATATTAAAAATCAACAAAATAAGAGTTGGACTTTAAGCAGATTAACAAATTTAAAAACCCTTAGCAACACTAAGGAAATAATACAAGATTCAAATAACTCAAATAAGAAATGAAACACAGACCATTGCAACTGATGTCACAGAAATTTTTTAAAATGATTGTAAGAAAGTGGTATGAATGACATTATATAAAAAAGTTACATAACCTTGAAGGCAATGAGTAAATTCCTAAAAACATAGCAGGACCAATTGTGACAAAATTAAAAATGTGAATGATATTCTAACTAGAGAGATTCAAGCAGTAATCAAAACATCCAACACATAAAGAAACAAACCCAGAATATATGCCTTTGCTGCAAAATTCTAACAACAGTGACAGAGGAAATAATAATTCTGCTAAAAATATTACCAAAAAATTCAAGAATGAAGAGTTACTAAGTCATGCTATGGAGCCTGCATGATGCTTATAGCAAACCCAAGAAAGGCACAAGAAAAAAAAACAAACTACAAACTAATGTCCCTAATCAGTATATATACAAAGACAAAATACTGGTAAGCCAAATTCAACAGGACATTAAGGCAATTATACATAATGACCAAGGGAAATTTATCACTATAAAGCAGGCATGTTTCAACATACAAAAGTCTATTGATGGGGCCGGCTGAGTGGCGCGTTGGTTAACAGCTGGCTTGGGATGCCAGCTCTGAACAGCAGACACCCGGTTCGGATCCCACATGAGGGCCAGTGACGCTGCGCCCTCTACAGCTAAGATGGTGAACAACAGCTTGAACTGGAGCTGCGCTGCTGTGAGTTGCCGGCGGCAGTGTAGGCTGCAGTGATGCTGCAGTGGGCTGCCATAAGCTACCGTGAGTGGCTGGCAGCTGGCGTGAGTGGCTTNTGTGTGTGTGTGTGTGTGTGTGTGTGTGTCTGCCCCAAATTTCTCGCAGAGCTCCTAAACCCTTGTGATTTCCTAAGTGATGAGAGCACTAGGAGCAGGTTTTGTTCTATTGAGGCAACTCTGTGTGAGCTCCTGGATGGGGACTGGTCACGAGAAATACCACGCCACATTTATAAACATGGGATTTTCAACCCCACCCCCACACTCCAGCAAGGAAGAGGAGCTGGAAATGGAGTTACATACTGATCATTCCTACATGAGAAAGCTGCCATAAAATCCCAAAAGTTGCAGTTTGAAGACTTCAGGAGAGTGAACACATTCACAGCTGGAGGATGATGCACTCAAATTCCACGGGGACAGAAGCACTTCTGCTCAGGACCCTCCCAGGCCTGTACCTATGTATCTCTTCATCTGACTGTCCATCTGTATTATATCATTTAATAAATTGGATATCTGTGAACTGATCTAACAAATTAGTTGAACCCAAAGAGGGGGTTGTTGAAACCTCCAATCTATAGCCAATTGGTTGGTCAGAAGCGCAGGTAACAACCTGGGGCTCCAATTGGCACCTATGTTGAAGGCAGGAGGGGGAGCCTATGAAACTGAGCCCTTCATCTGTGAAATATGATGCTGCCTCCAGGCTGATAGTGTCAGAATTGCATTAACAAGTAGGACATCCGGCTGGTGTCCCAGAGAATGGCTTGGTGTAGTGGAAAACCTACATACATTAGCTGACCACAAGTGTCAGAAGTGAAGCATTCTGGGTGTGTGTGCTAGTACTGCGAGAGTCAAGGGGACACAGAGGAAGGGAACACAGAGTAGCGAAGAACTGGATTTTTCTGACACGGGGTGGAAAACTGAAGTCTTCTTTCAGAAGAACACCGCACCAACCAAGAGAATTATATACAATCTTTAAAAATGCACATAGTACTACATTAGTACCATGACAAACTATGGTCTTGGCCATGTAAAATGTATCTGAATAAATGAGAACAGAACATATCAACATTTATAGTTTGCCACTAAGACAGAAATTATAAATAGCACCCTTCAAAAACAGATAGAAATTTAATGAAACACCTATAAACAAACAGTTCTGTTATTTACTGTTTGTTTGCTTTGGTTTCCTGTACATCATTGTAAACTCCTGCTTGTAAAGAGACATGAGTTGAAAACAGCTCATCACGTCCTGAGGCTGACTTAGGTGAAGGCAGCAGGTGAACATGGGCAACGTGCATGAGGTCATTTACAAACATTTGATAAACCAGGTGAAAATGGAACTGATAACATCCAGTCCACTGAGGGCTCTTAGACAGTGAAAAGCAGTATGTTCCTAAGTGAATTAAAAATAAATGGATCTTCTGAGAGAAATAAAAATTGTAAAATGAGGGCTGCCCAGATGGCACAGTTGGTTAAGAGCAGGAGCTCTGAGCAACAGGGTCGCCAGTTTGATTCTCACATGGGCTAGTGAACTGCGCCTGAACTGAGCTGCAGCTGAGCTGCCAGATGGCTCAGCTGGTGAGAGCGCGTGCTTTTAACAAGGTTGGTGGTTTGACTCCCACATGGGATGGACTGCGTCCTCCTGCCCCCATCCCCCCTCCCTCCCACGCTACTAGATTAACAGTGGCAACTGGACTTGGAGCTGAGCTTGTGCTCTCCACCACTAAGACTGAAGAAGAACAACTTGGCCTGGAGATGATGGTTCCTGGAAATGCACAATGTTCCTCTTCCCATACACTCCAATAAAAATCTTAAAAAAAAAAAATATATATATATATATATATATATATATATATTTGATATGAAATGAATGTGGGTAATAATATGGAAAGGGAATTCTTGAAATCAAGATTTCAAAGGTCGTGCAATTACTGGTCATAATGCACTCCCATCTGTAACCTTGACATTAGGATGTTAGGGTGGGTACAGAAAAAAATTTTCATTGAAAGAATCTCAGTCAGCTTTCACATCAAATTGGCCAAGGAAGTCGGGAAACTCACAGCAAAGCTTGCCATAATGTTGGTATGAAGTACAATCATCCCCAAAAAAGGAAAGGTGGCCTGGGTAAGCATTCATGGCTAACATCAAGGCACAGAGATGTGTAATCTCACAGGAGAATAACTGGAAATAATGCTACAATATATGGCAGTGCAGCTTCCATCAGAAGTAATTTGTTCCTCCTTGACTCACAAAAAATATATATTTACTTCTGTCCCCAAAAGAATGCTAAAAAGTTTTACCTACACATGGCTTCATCACAAATCAGTTTCTTATAAGGCTGTCATGAGATTCCTCTGAATCAGAGCCGAGTGGACTCCTCATCACAGTGGAACACAGAAATAACAATGCAATAAACCCTCCCCAAGGGAGTCCGGACCCTTGCCCATTGGGGCGTGAATGAGGAAGGATCCTTTCTTGACTCCAGTTCACCTGCAAATGGATATCCAGTCCTTCTGTTTCTTGTTCCTGACATCACCTAGTCACATCTAATACAGGATTAGAAAAGACGCATTGCTGGTGAAACAAGCAGCTTTCCGGAGCTACATCATTCTCATCAACAGCTATAGATCCAAAGATTATTGTGAATCTATTAGCTAAGTTTTTTAATAGGACAAGTTTGTAGAACTCTCAACAGTACAATAGGACATTAAACGATTACATTTAATGATACTAAACAGCTCCAATTTCCAGGACCTCCAACCTTTATTTTTTCAAGGCATGCCTAGGGCCTTCGTGCTTCTCAGGTCCTCCTAGGAGAGCTATACTTGTCATTTTTGTTCACTGAACCCTTTTGTCCAAGAGGCACAATTTCACGGCAGTCATTTTATAAACTAGCAGTTTTGCTCAAAGGACATTGGGGCCATGTCCTTCACTTAGACTGTGCTGTGGTTTTGAGTTTCAACTTGCCCTTGACCCACAAAGCATTTCTTTTTTAAGATTTTTTTTAAATTGGGGAATTGGGGAGATGGGAACAGAGCTGGGGAATTGGGGGAAGGGGAACAGACAAGTTGCTGTCGTTTTTTTTTGTTCTTCAATCTAGTTGTGGAGGACGCTGCCTCACTGGCCCAAGTTGGCACCATCATTGCCCTCTTCCCTGGTGAGGCACATCAGTCCCCGGCTTCTGGATGGCTGCTCACTGTGGCTGCCGGCAGCTCACGCTGGCTGCTGGCTACATACGGTAGCCCATGGAAACCCACTGCCACAGGGACTGCAGCCTACGCCATCGCTGGCGACTCACCGCAGCTCAGCTNAAGAAACAGAAACTCTGAACAGACTGATTACTACCAAAGAAATTGAGTCAGTAATTAACAAGCTTCCAACAAACAAAAGTCCTGGACCAGATGTCTTCACAGGTGAATTTTACAAAACATTCAAAAAAGAATAAATACCTATTCTCCTGAAACTATTCCAAAAAATACATGAGGAGGAAAGACTCCCAAGCACATTTTATGAGGCCACTATTACCCTGATACCAAAACCAGACAAAAATATTACTAAAAAAGAAAGCTACAGGCCGATATAGCTAATGAATATAGATGCAAAAATCCTCAACAAAATACTAGCAAACCGAATTCAGCATCACATTAAAAACATCGTACACCACAATCAAGTGGGATTCATTCCTGGTATGCAAGGTTGGTTCAATATCCACAAATCAATTAATGTAATACATCACATTAACAAAATAAAAATAAAAATCACCTGATCATATAAATAGATGCAGAAAAAACATTTGACAAAATCCAGTAGCCATTTATGAGAAAACCTCTTAGCAAAGTGGGAATAGTGGGATCATATCTCAACATAATAATGGCCATATATGACAAGCCCACAGCAAACGCTCCACCCAGCAGCGAAGCGGCCTGGGATCAGGATATCTCCCCAGGATGCCGGACTCACCACTGTAGGGGGCACAGGTACTGGGACTACAACGTCAGTACTGACCCCGAGTTTTCGGGAATGTATGACGATTCACTGTGATGCTCAGGTTTAAAGCACAAAAACTGAAAGTCACGGTCGCCAATAAGACCTTCTCTCTCTGCCTTGGCATCTTCCGGGTCTGCAAGAAACTTCACCCGGATGCTGCCAAAAAACGTCGTGCCGCAGGCGGGGCCTGTGAGGCGCGCTAAGGTCCTGGGCAGGGCAGGAATATTTTCCAGGAGTGGGTGGGTCCCATGGGAGGTAGGGACCCAGGGGAAGGGGTGGGCCACAGCTTGGGTGGGGCGGGGCTCTTCTCCAACTCGCTCTCATTGGTTACAGACTATTGTTCATTACCTTTATTTTAGGTAAGATCTTTGGCACCCACTTTATATATTTTAAGATTTTTCTTAGATGTATATTTAGTGATGTTCAGTAACGCTTGGTTTAATATGTAGCCCAGTTCATTATATTTTATGATCTCTCCGGTATGAATTTCTGATGATTAGTGAAGATTCATCCTGCATAAACACGTTCCAAGTTCATTATACCTGTAAAGCTTTTCTCTAATATGTATAACTTGATATTTGGTTATTAATGAAGAGTGGATCAAAACTTTCCTATCTTTATGGTAAATGTCATTTTTGATACTAGCAAGGATTCTTTCCAGTTGTGAAAATTGAACCTTTTTGATAGATTTAACTTGATTATACTTATTATATGCATTCTCAGTTTTAATTCCTATGGTTTACCCAGATATAATTAAGAGTTTGATCTAATATTTTTATCTAATCATTTCATGCATTTGTTTCTTAAACATGGTTTTAAAAAACAACAGAATGTTGGGAATAGATTTTAGGGTCTTTTGAAGATAGATTATGGAGATTATATGGTATCACGGAATATTGTGTCAACCAGCCAGTTTGCCATAAAAGGGATTTCAACTTGGACTCCCAGGTTCACAAGCAAATAAATACGTGGTTGGTGGACTAGTCATCAAACTCAGAATCATTGAGGCAAAGCCTATGCTGTTTACCTGAAAATAAGACCTAGTCAGAAAATAAGCCATAGCATGAATTTAGGTGCCAAAATACGGCAACTTGGCATACTGAATATTTTAAGCTGAAGGAGTTTGTGGAAAAGGCATCCTTCTTTGTGAAACAGGTAACAAAAACCCTCATGTGAGGGTGCATGCCCTCCATATCCTGGAGGAATCATGCTATGGCTTATTCTCTGGCTAGGTCTTATTTTCTGGGAAACAGTATTATAGTGAAAGTCAAGAATTCATTCTGTTTATGGGGAACTTTGGTCCTTTCAAAATTTACAAGGAAGGAAAATGAACATATTCACAAGGAGAAAAAGAATTTTCTCAATCAATGCAAAAATTTGACATATGTCTCCCTATAAAATCATTATGAAACAGATTCAAATTTTTAGATTAAAGATATCAAAATTATTAAAGACTTCAAAAATTTGTAAAACACAGGAACTAGCTTGATAGGGTGAATTAAACTCTATGTCACAAATACTGAAACTCTACAGTTTTAAACACACATAAAACATAATATTTACTACTATACAAAATTTTTTAATCTGGACAGGTGAAAAGAGAATTTACAGAAAACATTACTACTCTCAAGATAATGCTCTCAGTACAAGATCTACATGAAAAAGTCAGACAGAAGAGGGCTTTTTTTTTATAAAGCACGTTCAAAATGGCTAGCAAGAATAAACAAAACAAAATATGAACAGACCAAAACATATGGAGAATAAGCTGATGGTTACCAAATTTGAGGGGTGGTGTGGGAATGATAAAATAAAATACAATAAAATGACATAAGTTAAATACCAAAAATGTGTTATAAAAATAGGGGAAATGAAAACTTTAAACACAATAACATGATTTTTGGTAGAGGTGGTGGGCGTAAACCATTCTAGGTCCTCATCATGGGTGGAAATTACAATTACTGAACAATAACCACTCTCAGGAAATGTGTCATTCAATGATATCTTAAATTTAAAATGGTAGTACCAAAGAAAAGATCAAAACAAGAAAATAACTAGAAAAAAGAATGTAAAATAAAAGCTTGAAAAAAAATTAAACCATATGTGCACTATTCAAAATACAGTACTTATATTAAGATCAAAGTAGAATAGAGAACAAATACTATGACCAGAGAGAATAAAATCTATTTCACAATCATGAAGGGATAAACTCATCACAAGGACATGACAACCATGAACCATGCACTGAGCAACAGAACTTCCAAACCCCTAAAAAAACTGACCAGGATTCAATGAGAAAAAATGCAACCCACACTTATGTTCAGAGATTCCCATGCTCCTCCCAACATTACATAGAACAATTAGAAAGAAAATGAGTACATAGAAGACTCCTACAATGGAATTAATAAATCAATGAAGCTGACCTAACTGACATCTATAGAACTATAAGACTATATATATATATATATATATATATATATATATATATATAT
>NW_017733461.1:19798-28669 GCF_001890085.2 Hipposideros armiger
CAGTGAAGCGACGTCCTCCACAACTAGACTGAACAACAAAGGACAGCAACTTGTCTGTTTCCCTCCCCCAATTCCCCAATAAAATCTTAAGAAAAAAAAAGTCAATCAATCCAACCCACCACATTAAGAGAATGAAGACAGGAAAATAACACATGATCTCAAGTGATGCAAAAAAGGCATTTGACAAAAATCAACAACCTGTTAAGAAGCTATTAACATACCAGTAAATTATCTCCACATAATATCAGCCATATTTGAAAAGCACACAGCTACCAGCTACCATCAAAGGTGAATGTCTGAAAGCTTGAGCTCTAAAATAAAGAGAAAGGCAAAGATTCATATTCCTGGCACTACTATTCAAGAAAGCACTAGAAGTCTTAGACAGAGCAATTACACAAGAAAAAGAAACGTCATCAGAATTCAAAATGGAAAAGAAGTTAAATTATCTTTTTTGCAAATGAAAAGATTTTTCATGGAGAAAAATCACAGAGATTCCATACATGCAAAAAGAAATGTTAAAACTGGAAAATTATGTTACAGAAGTTGCAATGAAAAATTTGAAAAGATACTTAAAACACAATCATCTAGGGACAACCAAGATGACACAGTAGGTAAATGCTGTGTTTACCTTCTCTCACAACCACATCAGAATTAGAACCAATATACAAAATACCCATTATGGAGAATCGCATAAAATCAAGCTGAACTGAAGCCTTTCAACTAAAGACTTGCAGAACAAGCCATCTCCAGACTGGTAGGAATGTCAGAGACACGGCATGGGCCGGTCCCACACCTGCATGTGACCATTAAAGATCGGGAGGGCTATTTCAGCTGTGGGGGTCCCAAGTCCCCTAAAAGAGTGAGAGATACCAGCCCCACCCTGGCCCAGGTTTCTAGTGCTTGGGAGAGGAGTCCATAATTTTGGGTTCTGAAAACCAGCAGTGATTGTGACTGAGTGAGACAGTGTGGCTGCATGCAAAGGCTTTCCTCTTAAAAGGACAGGATTACCTACCAGTAGTATCACTGGCTCTGAGTTCCAGCACTGGGGCAGCAGCTGGGAAGGCAGCAGGCACAAATGGTGGGGTATTGAGTTATTTGGTTTGGGATGGGGGTGGGAGAGGCGAGTTTCTCCTGGAAGAAGAAGCTGGCGGAGGCCATTGTTTTTTTGTTGAGCCCTCCCCCTACCCACCATGCGAACACAGGTGGTTGCCATTTCTGAGTTTCTGCTGGCAGTTTGCCCAACCCTGGCTTTTTTTTAGCTGCGCCATCCTGCCACCTGTTGGCAGCGCAGCAGCTGCTCAGCTCGGGCTGGGACTCGAACCGCTGTTGCTCAGAGCTCAAACTCTTGAGCGAGCTCTTAACCAACTGAGCCATTCAGCCGGCCCCCAGCCCTGACTTTTTGAGAACTAGCCTCACCCAACTTTTGGGCACACCCAGGCTGCTTTCTCTGGCTGTTTCGAACAGACCGCTTGCCTTGGATCAAGTTGCAGACTTTCCTAGGGTCTCTGAAAAGTTTGCAGAACCCAGACAAGCAACATCTGGATTGAGCATGTCCTGTACTTCTGGCTGAGCAGCACTAGTCCAGCACTAGCAGCAGCCAGCTTTGGTTCACAGCTTGGCTTATAACACTGCACAGGCAGCAGACATCTGCGGCTTTTCTTCTGGCTCCAGCTAGGTGGCCCCAGGAGGGGCACTGGCTATGGCTGAAGTAGACCTACAGCAGATCCCCTCAAAGGTGGTCCTGGGGCTGGCGCCCCCCAGTGGCCAGCTTCAAAATGAGCTGGAGCATCACCCAGCCACCTCCAAGTATGACACACCCAAGGGGGGATTGGGCAGGCACCGAGTCCTGCTGAGGCAGACCCTACTCAACAACTCTTCCGCTGTACCAAGGCCTGTCCTCAAAACCAGTGAGCCCAAGGGTAAGTCCCTCCCATTGATGTGCAATTATTAATCTAAGGCTCAACTACAAGTGGAGGGCATACACAACCCACACAAGGGACGCACCTAGAGTATGTGGCTCAGGTGACCAGAAAGAGTGAGCCACTGAACCCCACAGCATACCTACTATATAAGGACACTCTATGAAGACTGGAAGACAGCAGTCCTATCTAATACATAGAAACAAACACAGGGACGCAGCCAAAATGGGGAAAGAAAGAAACATGTCCCAAATGAAAGAACACAACAAAGCTCCAGAAAAAGAACTAAGTGAAACAGAGATCAGGAATCTACCACAGGCAGAGTTCTGAACACTGGTTATAAGACTGCACAGTGATCTTAGTGAGATCTTCAACAGAGAGACAGGAAGCATAAAAATGGAGATGGAAACCACAAAAAATAACCAGTCAGAAACAAAGGATACAATAATGGAAACGAAGAATATATTACAGGGAATCATGAGTAGATTAGATGAAGCAGAGGATCCAACCAGCAAAGTAGGAGATAAGGTACAGAAAACACCCAACCAGAACAGCAATAAAAAAGAAACCCAAAAAATTGAGGCGAGTTTAAGGGGCCTCTGGGACAATGCCAAGCGTACCAATGTCTTGTCCCGCGCGACAAGGTCAGAGGAGTGTGAGAGGGGCGGCAAAGGGTTAAAAAATACAAGAGCCAAGTATTGAGTTCATGCGGGCCAGAGATCTGAAGCCTCTAGGACTGAGCCTCAAGCCTGGCGGGTGTGTCGCCTTTATTCTCTAAAGTTACAAGGCAGTAACTTCCAATCTGTAAAGTTTGTGTACCTAGCAACTGCCTTCCCAGAAGTTCATTGTGCTCCAGCACGTACTGTGTCTTCACACACACACACACACACACACACACACACACACACACACACACACGACCCCAGGAGATGGACTCAGCATTCTGAGACCATCTGATAAGGAAGTTCTACCGAGATCATTCCCTCGAGTCTCAGCATTCCGAGACACTTCCTTATGACCTCATGGGATCATTGTGAGGGAGCAATCGGTTCATCAGTTGTGAGGCTACATACCAACATTCGTATTATAGGGGTGCCAGAAAGAGAAGAGAGAGGGCAAGGAATTGAAAACCCATTTGAAGAAATAATGACAGAAAACTTCCCTAATCTGGTGAAGGACATGGACATACAAGCCCAGGAAGCATAGAGTCCCAAACAAGATAAACCCATAAAGGCCAACACCAAGACACATCATGATTAAACTGCCAAAGGCTAAATACAAAGAAAGAATCTTAAAAGCAGCAAGAGAAAAGCAGTTAGTTACCTATAAGGGAATCTCCATAAGACTGTCAGCTGATTTCTCAACAGAAACTTTGCAGGCAAGAAGGGAGTGGCAGGAAATATCCCTAGTGATGAAAAGCAACGAAATACAACCAATACTGCTCTACCCAGCAAGGCTGTCTTTTAGAATTGAAGAGTAGGCTCAGAGCTTCCCAGACAAGAAAAAGCTGAAGGAGTTCATCACTGCCAAACCAGTATTACTAGGACTCTTACAGGGACTTGTTTAAGATGGGAGGGGGGATAAGGATGGGTGAAAAAGGAAGGGATTAAGAAGAACAAATTGGTTGTGATACAGTAGTCATGGGGTGTAGGGTAAAGCATAACGAATATAGTCAACAATATTGTAATAACTAGGTATGGTGCCAGATAGGTACTAGATCTATCAGGGTGACAGATGGGAATGGGGTTGGGGGCAGGGTGAAATAGGTGAAGACACTGCCTTTTATATTGCACGTCTCATATTCTAAAATCAACTGCACAACCAAAACTGGCATTGTTTGCTTTCATCTAGCTATTGCTGAACAATTATTGGAGCAAGTGTCATTGCTAAATTATAATTGTTGTGGACGTCCTTCAAATAGCGATGCACCTTTCATTTGCAAGTGAAAAACTGAGCACAATTTTCTGAGATTATTCTGTCAACTGAGTCCAAGCAACACCTTACAAAAAGATGCCATGCTTGTTATAAACATAAAATCAGGAAAGAGACTACTTGGCAGTGCAAACAATGCCAAGTGCCACTGCATTTACCTACTTGTGTTGAAAAATAACATACTCTTGATAACTATTAGTAATTTGCTTTTTGTTATACCTTGAATTTGTTTTAGTTTTATTTTTCTTATTTTTGTTTTGCAATTCTAATTACCTGATGTCATCTCAATGCTGTGTATGTCACTGATTTTTTAGAAATAAATGAATTTTTACATAAAATCTGCTTTTACATATTACTCCAAGAACCAATAAATTAAATCTGTTCCATATGCAAAAATTTTTTCCAATAAATTGATACCCAAGGGGTTAACATAAGTTAAAAAATCAATCATGGTTGCTATGGGAGCTGCGGCTGGGTCCTGGGGCCTCTACTGACAGGTCTGGGCTAAGGCAGGGAGCAAGTGATCATGGCTTCAGGTTCTGGTGGCAGTCATGGCATCGTGTCCTCTAGTTTCCAGGGGATGCTGTTCATGGGGCGGGTCAGCTTTCATGAATCCAGAGCTGAAACATAACTGAGGCCAAGGTGTTAGCTTTGTTGTATTAAANCTCCTTCTGCTATAAAAACTGTGTGCAGACAATAAACGGTGCCACTTTTTGCCATCAGCGGACAAGTGGACCTCCTGGGCCCAACTTTCGTCTCTGGGTCTTTCTTTTCTAATCTCCTCATCCAGTCCACTCAGGTTGACCCTCCAGGTGCATGGCTGACGAGCCAGGTGGCCACCGCAGAGGAGCGGGCCTTGTCACTTATCTGTGTTCACACCTTTCATACATTCCCACCAGTAGTCCTATGCTATTTTCAACTCACTCTACAGAATGCAGCGTGCTTCCCCTTGCTCCAAAATGGAGACTATATTCAGATCAGAAAATGAAATTTTTGCACAGAACAAACCATGAACACTTGTAGTTTATCCAGAATCCCCAATTTCTGATCAACAGTGGTACAGTTATATTACAGATGGGCTGAGAAAAATATGTTACAAATCTGTCTACTGCTTGTCTACTTCTGTTCATAGGGACCAGTGTCATATGCAGATACTGCGTCCTGTTCCAAAAACTGAATCAATACATGGGGATAGAAAACAAAGATATTTTGAGTTTGCCGAAGGGCTTTCTAAACACTTCAGCTTTGGAAAAAACCCTGATGGATATGTTCTACACACTGAGTGATATTCAATGTCTAGATGAGCTAGAGCCTGAGTAGTATCTTCAGAGGTGACAAACTCCAGAGTGTCTTTTAAAAAATTCAGACCCTCAATTAAAATTGAAGGAGAGTTAAAGAGCTTGTCAGAAAAGAATGAGCTTAAGGAATTCATTACCACCAAGCCAGCATTGCAGAAAATGTTAAAAGGGCTTTTTTTAAACAGAATAAATGGGAAAACAAGCTAACCCAGGAAGATCAGAAACACAAATAACAAAATGGCAATAAATATACACCTATCAATAATCATTTTAAATGTGAATGGATTAAATGCTTCAATCAAAAGACATAGAGTGGTTGAGTGGATAAGAAAAATAGGACCCATGCATATGCTGTTCACAAAAGACTCATCTCAGATCAAAAGACACACACAGACTGAAAGTAAAGGGATAGAATAAGATATTTCATGCAAATGGAAATGAGAAAAAAGCTGCAGTGGCAATATACTTCAGACAAAATAGATTATTAAATGAAGACTACAATAAAAGACAAAGAAGGACACTACATAATAATAAAAAGATCGATTCAACAAGAGGACATAGCCCTAGACAACATCTATGCACCCAAGATAGGAGCTCTCAAATATATAAAACAAATTTTGACAGACATAAAGACAGAGATCAACAGTAACACTATCGTAGTAGGGAACTTCAACACCTCATCGTCACCAATAGTCAGATCCTCCTGCCAAAAAAATCAACATGGAAACAGTGGCCTTAAATGACACTTTAGACCAGCTGGATTTAATTGATATTTTTAAAGCATTTCACACCAAAACAACAAAATATACACTCTTCTCAAATGCACATGAAACATTTTCCAAGACAGACCGAATGTCAGGACACAAAACAAGTCTCAATAAATGTAAGAAGATTGAGATCATATCAAGCGTCTTCTCTGACCACAATGCTATGAAACTAGAAATCAACTATAAGAAGAAACTCGGAAAGCACACAAATACATGGAGGCTGAATGATATGCTACTAAATAGCGAGTGGGTCAAAACTGAGAGCAAACAAGAAATCAAAAGCTACCTTGAGACAAACGAAAATGAAAACACAACAACCTAAAATCTGAGATGCAGTGAAAGCAGTCCTAAGAAGAAAATTCATAGCAATGCAGGCCTATCCAAAGAAACAAGAACAATCTCATATCAACAGATTATCTTTACACCTAAGGAACTGGAGAAAGAACAGCAGAACAAGCCCAAAGGGAGTACAAGGATGGAAATAATAAAGACCAGAGCAGAAATAAATGAAACAGAGGCCAAAAAAACAATACAAAAGATCAATGAAACCAAGAGCTGTTTTTTTAAAAAGANTAACGGAATACTTGAATGGCGCTGTCGAGGGGGGGGGAACGGGGGGAGAGAGGTGAGTAAAGATTTTTAAGAAGGAACACAACTGAAAAGGGAGTCTAGTAGCCTGTAGACAGAAAAGCCAGGGGGCAGGGAGCAGCCTTGGATGCCTTTCAATCCCCAGGGGAAGCGCCCAAGCTCCCAGCGCAAAGCTTCAATTTACAGAAGGGAGAGACTGTTGTGGGGACTTCAAGGTCCATAGCGACTCCAGACCCATGTATGAAGATCGGGGATTGTGAAATATATCTTTAGACTAGAGAGGCGGATACTCACCTCAGTAGGTTGACTATCGCTTTCATCTATCCGCCTCATAGTCTGTTAAGATTTGGCCACAGGTCAAAGTTGGGCTAAGTGGGAACAAGGTTTGGGCAGAGCCCTAGGGAAGGGGGCCCGACCCGGGGAAAAGACACTGTTGGGCAATGACAGGGAAGAAGCTAACGGAATCTGGAAAGAGGGCAGGGCCAAGAGGCGTCTTGAGCTGCAGGGAGCATGGCCTTCGTCTGAGCCTGGACCCGGAAGAAGGGAAAAGAGAGCAGGGTGAAGGAGTGGCTGAGGCAGAGCCTGGGCTTCCCGGCGCTTAGCAACAAAGGTTTCTTTTTCTGGTTTAGAAATCCTCCTGTGTCTTTAGCGTGTGCTGCAGCAAAGTTGCTGGCAGACCATTTTAAGTTGCTACGTGTAACATTTTTAAGGTAAAAGCTTTGAGTTCTATGAGTCACTTGTGTTGGTAACTAACATGTTTTCCCCTTAACAAGTTGAAAACGGTTTATGTCCAAAGCTGTTTTACCCTGCTGGTTGCACGCAAGTACTGCTACTAAGGCTAAAGCAACTCAGAGGGAATTAGGATCTTGGTGAGGGGGTAGATGTGGGGAGAAGATGGGATCCAGGAACCTTTCTGCAGTTAGAATTAATGTAAGCACTTTCATTTAGCTAGAACTGCACTTGTCTGTAGGGACTACGAACTATGATAGACTGCAATCTCACCCATGTATAGTAGTCATTTTTTTCTGCAAGTATCTTATCTCCATTCCCTTTAGTAAATTCAGACATTTACCCCTTCTTTTCTGGTTTGTCACAAATTATCCCTATTTATGCTGTAAATTCATTTTGATATAGTAGTCGCTATTGTCTTTTAGTCTTTTTAAAAATCTTTTTACCTTTTTTAACATTTACATTGTATTTAAGTGTATAGTGCCCTATTCTGAAGAGTGGTTGCCATTTCCTGCTTGTTATTCATCTTACTCATAATTTTGCATCCTTTCATCTCTTAGTTTAAGGTATAATAACCCACTTCAGTACTTCCTGTAATGCAGGCCTTGTGGTAGAAAATTACTTCAGCTTTTGTATGTCTGGAAAGTTCTTTATTACTTTTCATGTATTAATATAATTAATATAAATAATATACAGCTTTGCTGGATACATTATTCTTGGCCAGTAATTTTTCTGTTAATAGTTTGTACACTTGATTCCACTGTCTTCTGATGTTGTAGAATTTCTCCCAAAAAATCTGATGATAATCATGTAGGAATTCCTTTATAGGTTACCATCTCCTTTTCCTTGGGTGCCTGAAAAATTATTTCTGTCATTACTTTTTAAAGTTTAAATATAATGTGCCCTGGAGAATGCACTTTTGAATTGAGATAATTGGCTGTCCTGTTTCCTTCTTGGATTTGAAGATCCAGTTCTTTTAAAGGTTTGGGAAGTTCTCACTGACGATTTGTTTGAACAGGCCCTCTGTACCCTTTTCCCTCTCTTCTTCCTCTGGTATACCTGTTGTTCATACATTGCTTTTTATGATACAACCAGATAGTTCTTGTAGAGTTCGTACATTTTTTTTCTCTCTCAGGTCTCTCTCTTCTTCCTGTGCATCATCTCCAGAATTTTATGTTCAAAATCACTAATTCTTTCCTTCATCTGGTCAGCTATGTTTCATAAACTGCCTATTTCATTTTTAATCTTCTTTACTAGAGTTCTTCAGCTTCATAATTTCTATTTGGTTCTTTTTTTAAATGTCAATCTCTTTGGTAAAGTACCACATTGCCCCATGAATAAGATGCACCCTTTTAAAAAAAATTTGGGGTCTAAAAACTGGGTGTGTCTTATACAGTGGTTGTTATGAGCACAAAAACAAGCGCAAAAAATGCAGGAAATGCAAGTTAAAAAAATCTACAACCCCTGTTTAAGACTTACCATGTTTTTATGAGGGCCAGTGACACTGCCCTCTTCAGCTAAGATGCTGAACAACAGCTCAACCTGGAGCTGGGCTGCCATGAGTCGCCGGCGACAGCATAGGCTGCAGCCCCTGCTGCAGTGGGTTGCCATGGGCTACCGTGTGTAGCCAGCAGCCAG
>NW_017733461.1:30254-34296 GCF_001890085.2 Hipposideros armiger
ATATTAACCCCTTATAAGATATATCATTGACAAGTATCTTCTCCCATTCAGTAGGCTTCCTTTTTGTTTTGTTGATGGTTTCCTTTGTTGTAAAAAAACTTTTAAGTTTGATGTAGTCCCATATGTTCATTTTTTCTTTTACTTCCCTTGCCCGTGGGGATGTATCGATAAAAATATTGCTCAGGGTAATGTCTGCAAGTTTAGACCCTATATTTTCTTCTAGGAGTTTTATAATTTTAGGTCTTACATTTAAGTATTTAATCCATTTTGAATTTGTTCTTGTATATGGAGTAAAGAGGTGGTCCAGTTTCATTTTTTTGCATGTGTCAGTC
Source organism: Hipposideros armiger (assembly GCF_001890085.2). Lineage (NCBI taxonomy): Eukaryota > Metazoa > Chordata > Mammalia > Chiroptera > Hipposideridae > Hipposideros > Hipposideros armiger. The sequence continues at coordinate 30,587 of NW_017733461.1, forward strand.
CAATTTTCCCAGCACCATTTATTAAATAGACTATCTTTACCCCAATGTAAATTCTTGCTTCCATTCTCATAGACTAACTGCCCATATATGCCTGAATTTAATTCTGGACTCTCTATTCTGTTCCATTGATCTATGTGCCTGTTTTTATGCCAGTACCATATTGTATTGTTTACTGTAGCCCTGTGGTATGTTTTAATATCTGGTAATGTGATGCCCCTGACTTTGTTCTTATTTCTCAGGATTGCCATGGCTATTAGGTTTTTTTTTTTTGGCTCCATATAAATTTTAGGATTATGTTTTCTATTTCTGTGAATAACGCCCTAGGTAGTTTGATATAAATTGCATTGAATCTATATATTGCTTTAGGCAGTATGGGTATTTTAACTATATTAATTCTTCCTATCCATGAGCATGGTAGGTTTTTCCATTTCTTTGTGTCCTCTTTTATTTCTTTTTTCAGCGTCTTATAATTTTCTGAGTCTATTTCCTTATTTCTTGAGATTCTTCATTTTCTTTCAGAGCTGCCTTGTTCCCTTGGTTGTTCATGGTATTTGATTAATTATTTCTCTACCTCCACATTTATGGGAGTGACCTCTGCAGCATATTGATAAGAGTTCTTTCTTTTGTTTTCCAGTATGTGGTGTGGGAGCACAAGGTTTTATTTTACCTTGCAGTCCTCCAGGTCTTGGATCTCTGCTGGGTGGCCTCTCCTCTGTGACCATGTTGCCTCAGTATGAAGGGGAATGTGGTGGGCAACAGGGTTTGAGTTTCTGAAATCCCATTACTTCCCCTGCAGCCAGAAGCAGTGCTGCATTAACTGAGGTGTACCAGGTGCCGGCTCTGGGATTCGCCATGAAGGTTAGGGGAGGCTGTGCTAGGAGGGGAATCTGGAGTGTTTGTGGCTTTGTACTCCTCACAGTAAAGCTCAACTGCCTTACCTATGTATCTCCAACCATCACTGAGATTAGCTGCAGTGTTGGTCTGCTAGTCAGGAACTGTCTCGTCAGTTCTCAGGGCAGTAGATATTTGCTTCGTATCATGGCACTCACTGATACAGTTTATTTTGGGGGCAGCAGCTGGCTCTGGGAGGGTGGGGAGACGGCAGCCAGACCCCCATGGCTTTGTTTTCTGCCTGGCAACAGCTGCTAGAACACAGCTGTGACACTTCTGTATTAAAACTCTGCCCTGATTACTGGGTTCAGACATTATTAAATGCTGATCACTCAGGTAGAAATGGTCAGAACTACAGAGTGCCTCTCTGCCTGATTCCTCCTGTCTCCGGAGACCTGTACTGAGGACAGGCTGCATCTGCAGCACCCGTCTCTTACTTCCTTTTCCCCGATTCACCCACCTTCAGATGTTTCAACAGTCGGTTCTCTCACATGTGTTTGTGTATTGCACAGAGAGTCCTTTGTTGAATTATAGATATTCAAATTATTTTAACTTCATGGGAGAAATCGAGGGGACCTGACATGCCACCATTCTTCTGATGTCACTCCCTCATTAGCTCTAAAATGTATAATGAACATGATAATATAACAGCAAACATTCCTCATTCACTGCTCATACATCTCACAAAAACGCTGATATTCATTTAGGGACTCTAATTCAGCAGGTGTTTGACATGAAAATGGTTATAATTCAGGCAAGACATTGGAGATATGTAGGAGCTTAATGAAACAGGTGAAAGTATAAAACTCTTAGATGAAAACATAAGGTTAAATCTTTATGACCTTGGGTTTGGTAGTGGAATTTGAGGTATGACACCACTAGAAATGAAAGAAACATGAAGATAAATTGGTCTTCATCTAAATTAATACTTTGTGCATTAAAGGACACTACCACAGGAGTGAAAAGTCTATCGAATAGAAAAACATAATTTTAAGTGCAAGAAAGTTTGATGAGCTATATTTAGCAAAGTCATTCTCAGCCTTGAGTTCCTCATGGCATCCCCTGTGTGGTTTTCAGCTACCATCTCCTGTGTCTCACACCAGAGATTGTCAGTCTGTGGCAGCGCCCAGCATAAATAGTATAATCACGAAGTGGCCCAGCATATTTTACCATGATGCCAGGGTTAAACACTGGGAAGACCCCAGGGATATTTCTGTGGACTGATTACAGGGTCTGGTCCGGGGAAGGCTCCATGGGTGAGGGGAGGGGACTGCTGTTCATAAAATTTTATGAGAAGTCAGTGATTTCCACATTATGTAGGTTGTATCAAATTTGTAGTTATCTCTACCAGGCAAGGGCATCCAAAGATTTGGGAAAGGACACTCACATTTTGGCCCCCATGTAGGAATTCCAGATGTGCACAGAAATTCTCAGGCCCCCAAAAGCAATGGAAAGACAGTGAGCAATGGACAGACCATGAAACTCGTCATTGGCCATGGGGAGGCCTTTGGCTCATACTGGGAATGTGCGGGAAAGTCCCTGGAGCAAAAGGAGAGGCATTAGAGAATGTAGGAGCATGATCAGAACAGTACCAGATAGGTTCCTCCGTGACAACAAGAGAAAAAATCCTGGGCTTTCAAAATTATTTTCACTAAGGCAAATCTTCCCAAAATTCACTTTAAAGTGGGCTCCCTACTTGACATTTGGACCTCTCACTTGTGTCATCTGCTTTGTTTATTCCCAAATACCTGGGTGGAAGGCTAGTGTGTGCTCTATCTTCCCTTTTTAGAATTTTTTCTTGCTCCAAAAATATGACAAGGTCTGGATTTGAGACAATGACACCTGTTTATTAGAAAAAAAAAGGAACATGACTCTTGCTGGAGACTCTACAATTTCCACCAAGCATTGTGCTCATTAAAGAAGAGAGGACATTATAGAAGAATATACATTATAGAAGAAAATTCTTTCCCCAGTTTACTGACAGCCACTTATGATGGTTATTAAGCATATTCAATAAACAGATCTGAACTCCACTTCAAAGAAATAATATGGAGGGCCAGCTGAGTGGCACGTTGGTTAAGAACTTGCTTAGGATGCCAGAGGGCTCCGGTTCGGATCTCACATATGAGGACCAGTGACACTTCCCTCTACAGCTAAGATGCTGAACAACAGCTTGACCTGGAGCTGGGCTGCTGCGGGTCGCCGGTGACGGCGTAGGTTGCAGTCCCTTGCTGCAGTGGGTTGCCATAAGCTACCATGTATAGCCGGCAGCCAGTGTGAGCGGCCAGTAGCCACTGTGAGTGGCCATCCAGAGGCCGGCGACTGATCTGCCTCACCCGGGAACAGCGCAATGATGGTGCCAGGTGGGGCCAGTGAAGCAACATCCTCCACACTAGACTGAAGAACAAAACAACAGCAACTTGTCTGTTCTTCTTCCCCCAATTCCCCTGTGTTGTTCCCCTGCCCCCAATTCCCCAATAAAATCTTCAAAACATAAAAAGAACTAATATGGAATAAAAAATAAGGGGTGGAATTTAGGTTTAAGATGCAGGCAAGAATACTTCATAACAATGAATTTCTCTGATTATATCACTAATGTAAAGTGAAGGATGCAGATCACCTCACATAAGGAGAAAGCAAAGGTCAAGATAAAACATTATCAGGGCCAGCTGGGTCGCTCAGTTGGGTAAGCATTAGCTTAAGAGCACGAGCTCTGGGCCAGCTGAGTGGCACGATGGTTAAGAACTCGCTTGGGATGCCAGAGGGCCCCGGTTCGGATCCCACATATGAGGGCCAGTGACACTGCCCTCTACAGCTAA
>NW_017733461.1:34567-43648 GCF_001890085.2 Hipposideros armiger
GCTACCGTGTGTGGCCAGCAGCCAGCGTGAGCGGACAGCAACTTGTCTGTTCCCCTTCCCCCAATTCCCCAGCACTGTTCCCATCCCCCCAATTCCCCAATAAATAAATAAAAATAATAAAATTAAAAAAATCTTAAAAAAAAAGAATGAAGTTAATTCAGACAGTTGACATGGAAGGAAATGAACAATATATTGCTAAAAAAAAAAAGAGCACGAGCTCTGAGCAACAGGGCCGTCGGTTTGATTCCCACATGGGCCAGTGATGCTGCGCCCGAGCTGAGCTGCCGCTGAGCTGCCAACAGGTGGCAGGATGGCTCAGCTGGTGAGTGTACATGCTGTTAACAACAAGGCTGCTGGTTCGACTCCCACATGGGGTGGTGGGCTACTCCCGCCCACAACTAAGATTGACTCAGCACCTTGCGCTGAGCTGCTGCCCGGATGGCTCAGTGGATAGAGCATGCGCTTTTAACAAGGCTGCTGGTTTGAGCCCCACATGGGATGGTGGCTACGCCCACCCGCAACTAAAATTGTAACACAGCACCTTGAGCTTAGAGGTCATGAGCTGCTGACGGGCAGCTAGATGGCTACTGGCACCATCCACAACTAAGATTGAACAACTTGCCTGGTCACCCTCCCCAGTTCCCCAACACCGTTCCCCTCCCCCAATTCCCCAATTGAAAAAAAAATAAAAACATTATGAAGATTTTACACCAACAAACCCCAAATAACTTTCTGCAAAAAGGGACACAGATTCAGTCATGCAAAGCAGAATTTCCCAAGAGACGTTGTACAAATGAAAGAAACTGGACCCTGCGGGTAGGGTAGGGCTTCTGGAAGGAAGTTCTCCTCGTGCAGGAAGACCAGGTTCCTGGAGTTCTCCAATATCACGTCCATGTATAAATCTCACTGAGAGGCCCAGGCATTCCTACTCCTTCTGAGAGAATTCTAAGGTCACATCTCTCAATACCACAGTCCCTGCAGTAAATCACACATTTACCAAGCGGCTATGAACACAGTTCATAATTTGACCAAAGGTGAAAACAGAGAATTAAGAGAAGTGGTTCTGACTGTGGTGAGTGACCTGAAATATAAAATTAAATTATTTTCCACATGGTAAAATTCTCTTAATATTTTCTCTAAGTGAAGAAAGCTAAAGACATTGATGTAAAAACCCTCTTTAGATAACTTGTGGTGAGTTTCAAGCTTATTTCTCAAATTAGAATGAGCACAGCAATGAACATGAGATCTTATTACAATGCAGTTCCAATCTTGTAGTTGTGAAGTGGAGCCTGTGTTTCTGCATTTCTAAAAGGCTATGCTAAATATCTAAAACTCATACTAATGCCTCAGGCCCCAGGGCCACATTTTCTATATCAAGAGGTAAATCCTGATGGAAAGAATCCATAGATGACTTTGAACTGAGGCTGTCACAAGATCTTTACATAATAGCAAAAAGGCTCAAAAATCCTTTTCGAACATTTAATATACTACACATTGTTCTATCAGTTTTTCACAAATTAATGCATAAAACTACCAAAAAATAATCTATAAATACAATATTATTTTCCAATATCCAGTAAATGGTAGAACCTGGGATTTTGCCTAGTTTTTCTGACCTGGAATTTATATAAAAGGGAGAGACATACAGGGACAAAATACCAAGAAAACCCTAAACATTTAGTCATGGCACTATTTGTAACAGAAATAATGTAAACAAGAAGGCGCCAAAAGTGAATTGATCAAATAACATTTTAAGCACACGTCCACATCTTTAAAAAGTAACTATGTACATGGTAAAAGTCACACAGTAGAAAAATGTTAATATCATGGAAATTAAATATTTTCTATTGCATAAAACAATACATGTATTTGTGGGAAAAGTTCTTTGTCTTTGAAAAATACTATGGACATGGGAGTATATTACAGAAATGGTGGCATGACCAGTTCCTCTTGAAATCTTACCTAAAATTTACAACGAATTGAGCAGCTAAAATTCCACAAAGGTCTCTTGCATTTAGGCAAGAAAAAGAGACTCGTAACTGGAATCATCTAAAGGTGGGCAAATTGGGCAAGTGGGGGAGGAGAGAATGGGGAAGTGCAGAGACACAAGCCTCGGGACGCAGACCGGAACTCGGAACTCCCGTAAGTCCACAGCTACCACAGCCCCAGAGAGGGAAGGGCTCCCCTACAGCCCACAATCCTGACTGAGGAAGCAGCATATAACCTGGCTGAACCCAACACTCATGGCAGGGATCTCGGAGCAAGACAGGGAAATAGAATGAGAACAGTGGTTTAAGCCCTCACTCTAAAGCAAAAGATGGAAGACATAGGAATGCAGCCTGGGTGACACCCTCACCACCCTCCCAGAGCTTGCCCTACCTCCCATCCTCCCAGTGCTAGAAGCAGAACAGTAGGAGTGTCAGATCAAAAGAACAGAATACTTACACCACTGAGTATTGCAGCCCCATAGCCACAGGCTCACCACACAACTAATTCCAGCAAAAGGGAAGTTACAGTATGGGCAAGATAACTGTGTGCAGGTCATAGCCACCTCTCACAACCACTCCGCACTCATCCTCACCTAACTGTGCAGATCCCTGCAGAGGTAAACAGAGCCATGGAAACACAGGCTCTGAATCTGGTTACAGGAAAAGCTGTGGGACTACAGAAGCTCTCAACATCCCTCCACAGAGGTGGTGCCCTGAGGCCCAGATGAGCTGCTAAGAGAGGAGAAGCTCACCTTCCAGAGAACCCCCACATTATGTGAGAAGCTGGAACAGTTTAACAGAAAATATAACACTACAATGAGAGAAAATATAAGGCTGTAGCAGAAGCGAAAATAAAACATTCCACAACACCTACTGGAAAGAAAAAACAAAGACTTTTTCCTATCAACCTGCTGCAGAACCCACTCCTTAGATGCCTAGGAAGAGAAATAATAACTCATTAATTGCATGAATAGCCCAGGTAACAAGGCAGCTCAGAAAGACAATGAAAAGTCTCCAAAAAATGAACTCAAACACATTGAAATATGGAACTGAAATGACATAATTCAAGATTGCCATTCTGAAAAAACTCAAGAAGATGCAAGACAACACAGACAGGCAGTTCAATGAACTCAGAAACATGAAGAATAAAATGAACATTTTACGAAAGAGACTGAAATTTGAGAAAAGAATTTCTAGAGACTAAGAACTCAATAAAATAAAAGAAATGAAGATTCAAATAGCCAGCTTAGGCAATAGAGCAAACCAGATGGAGGAAAGAATCAGTGACATCAAAGATAGAAATTTGGAAATAACACAGATGGAAGAAGAGAGAGATTTGAGAGTTCAAAGAAATGAAAAAACTCTACAAGAACTTTCTGACTCCATCAAAAAGAGCAACATAAGAATAATAGGCATACCAGAAGGAGAAGAAAGGGAGAAGGGAACAAAGAGTATATCAAACAAATACTCAATGAAAACTACCCATCTTTGTGGAAAGAACTTGATCCTCGAATCCCAACAAGCTTTCTCCCAGGCACATTGTATTGAAGCTGTCAAAAATTAACAACAAAAAAAAGAAAGAATACTCAAGGAAGCCAGGGAAAAGAAGACAGTAACCTACAAAGGAAAGCCCATTAGATTATCATCAGATTTTTCAGCAGAAACTCTACAAGACAGGACGGAGTGCAATCAAATATTCAAATTATTGAGGACCGGCCGAGTGGTTAAGAACTGGCTTGGGACGCCAGAGAGCCCTGGTTCAGATCCCACATATGAGGGCCACTGACACTGCCCTCTACAGCTAAGATGCTGAACAACAGCTCAACCTGGAGCTGGGTTGCCGTGAGTCACCAGTGACAGCATAGGCTGCAGCCCCTGCTGCAGTGGGTTGCCATGGGGCTACCATGTGTAGCCACCAGCCAGCGTGAGCTGCCCTCAAGCTGCCGTCAGCGGCCATCCAGAAGCCAGCGACTGATCTGCCTCTCCCAGGAAGATCGCAATGATGATGCCAACTTGGGCCAGTGAAGCAACATCCTCCACAACTAGACTGAAGAACAAAAGGACAGCAACTTGTCTGTTCCCCTTCCCCGATTCCCCAACGCTGTTCCCCTCCTCCAATTCCCCAATAAAAAAATCTACAAAAAACCAAAAACACCTCGGGGGAAAGAATCACTAGTGCCGTTATTCCACTGCATCACCAATAGTGAATTGTTGATTCCAACCATGACTAAAGTGGGAGAGGTCAATGTTGGTGGCAGGATAATAAGTCATTCATTACACATCAATATTAATACATTAAAAATCATTTATTATTAATGCAAATATAAATTCATACATAGTTTAAATAAAGCATGGCAAACCACAAGTAGGATCCATGCACAAAATACAAATAACAAGCATTTAAGAATCATTATGGTTCTTCTGATATAATGACCTTAGAGCTCTGTTTTCCATGAGTTTGAAGACTGAAGCTCATTGTTTAGGAAGCATGGATGTACAATAATTTATGCACACAGGTGTGAGTTGTCTGTACTTTCTCAGGTACCTCTGAAGACCTCTTTATTTCAACCACATTTGGTAATATTCATGACTCCTATCTATGGTACTATAAAGACACATCAGGGTTTCAAAAACCACCACCTTATTTTCCTTAAAGTAAAACTAATTAAAATTCAGAATGTTCCTGTCTCACAATGCAAAGAATGATACCCTGGAAAACTACTTCATGGTGACTTACATCAACATTCTAACCAAACAGCATCTCCATTTAGATTCTCATCACACATTGTGTATTACAGAGCCCTCAGTCTTCCAGGGAAAAGTATTTCTGAGTGAATCCCACCCAATATACATGGGCTCTCAGATGCTTGAGACAGCAACAAACAACTCATGATTCACACACACTAGGAGTAAAAAAACATAACATCAAGTGATTTCACAGTGAGATCACATTAACATTTCCTTTTCAACAAACCTCAAGTACTATCAATATATAAAGACTCATTCATGGTAAAGAATTATACCTTTCCAACATCCATCCCCTTGATATTTTCAAGCATATTCACAAGGTTTTTTTTAAATATTTACTTATTCACTATATGTATTCTGATTTAAAGAAATATCTGAAAACCATTCTTTACTACTTTGTAATGTCAGTTCTCTAATATTTCAGATTTCATTTTCGATGAAACATTTCCTCACATTATTTTACATCTTTAAAGTCATTCTGGAGCAGCGGTTCTCAACCTGTGGGTGGCGACCCCTTTGGGGGTCGAACGACCCTTTCACAGGGGTCACCGGGTACTCGTATGTGGGCGTATCTGCATGTGGGCCTGGAGACAGATACAGGCGGATAGAGGAGTGGTGTCTCGGTTCCTAAGACCATCGAAAATATGTTTTCCGATGGTCTTAAGCGACCCCTGTGAAAGGTTGAAAACCGCTGTTCTGGAGCATGAATTATGTGGATTATCTGAAGTTTATATTTTGACCACAGGGTTTTCATCGTTAATTTTGAATGTTGATTTCTCCGCAGTAAGCATTCTCTGATATTGAGTGAGGCTGTAGGTCCAGCTACAGGGTTTTTTGGATTGTTCACTTTTAAGATTTCTCTCCATTATCAATTTTCACGTTTAGTAAACTGTAAATGGTGACCAATGGGTTTGCCACATTTTTCACATTTGTAAAGCTTCTCTCCAGTATGCATTCTCTCATGCTTAGTATGATATGAACACTGAGTAAAGGCTTTATTTACTATGGTCTGTACATCTATAAGACTTCTCTTTGGTATGAACGCTCTCATGGTGTGTAAGTTTAAAACACAGGTGAAAGGCTTTACCACATTCTCTGCATTTGTAAGGCTTCTCTCCAGTATGGATTAACTCATATCTAGTAAGATACGAATGTGCAATAAATGTTTTACCACATTCTCTACATTTGAAAAGCTTCTCTCCAGCATGAATTCTCTTATGTACAGCAAGACTTGAGCGCTGAGTATAGGCTTTACCACATCCTCTACATTTGTAAGGCTTCTCTCCAGTATGAATTCTCATATGTACAGCAAGATTTGAACCTGAGCAAAGGCTTTTCCACATTCTCCACATTTGTAAGGCTACTACTCTCCAGTATGAATTATCTCATGTTCGCTAATTTGTGAATGCCACTGAAAGACTTTGCCACATTCCTTACATTTGTAAGGCTTCTTTCCAGTATGAATTCTCTCATGTTTAAAAAAAGATAAATGCCAATGACAGGCTTTACCAGATTCTCTACATTTGTAACACTTCTCTCTAGTATGAATCATCTCATGTACGATAAGTTTTGACCACTGAGTAAAGGTTTTGTCACATTCCCTAAATGTGTAACCCTTCACTCCAGTATGGATTTTATTATGTCCATTTAGATGGGATAATCGACTAAAGACTCTCTCACATGAAATACATTTGTAAGGTTCCTCCCCAGTATGAATATTCTCATGTTCACTAAGATATAAAAATTGGTTCAAAGACTTGCCATATTCACTGCATCTGTTTGACTTCTCTACAATATAACTATTCTGATATATAAGACTTGAGCTTTCATGAAAGATATTCCCATGTTTACACTGGTTCTCTGGAAACTGAAATCTCTGATGCTTATTAGGATCTGACACTTGTTTGGTTTTTCCAAGATTCACTGAATTGATAACTTCTTTCATCATTACAAGTACTCTGGTAATCAACAAAGACAGAAAGGACTGCCTCTAATGAGGTCTCTAATTACATTAAACAGGTAAAGTTGTTCCCCATTACCCATGATACCTATGGAACCATGATGCTTGTAATAAATATCCTCCCACATTTATAAAAATTACTAAATTTGGAACAAAGAGGGATTGTTTCCTGCTAAAAGAATAATAAAAACCTGGTTAAGCGATTGTAAAATTGATCACATTTAGAATTTCTATCTTCAATTTAAAATCTCTGATTTGTAAATGTTTGACTGAAAGTTTAATCTACTCCTACATTTTATTTTATTTTATTTTTTAAAAGATTTTATTGGGAACAGTGTTGGGGAATCGGGGAAGGGGAACAGACAAGTTGTTGTCCTATTTTGTTCTTCAATCTAGTTGTGGAGGACATCGCTTCACTGGCCCATGTTGGTATAATCATTGTGCTCTTCCTGGCTGAGGCAGTCGGTCGCCAGACACTGGATGGCCGCTCATGGCTGTTCTTGGCAGCTCATGCTGGCTGCCAGCCACTCACACCAGCTACAGCCACTCACAGTAGCTCAAGGCAGCCCACTGCAGCAGGGACTACAGCCTATGCTGTCACGCGACTCACAGCAGCCCAGTTCTAGGTTGAGCTGTTGTTCACCATCTTAGCTATAGAGGGCGCAGCATCACTGACCCTCATGTGGGACCTGAACCAGGGCCCTGCTGCTCAGAGCTGGCTTCCCAAACCAACTCTTAACCAACGCACCACTCGGCCATCCCTACTCGTACATTTTAAATGATTGAAATGATTATTACAACATGAATTACATAACTACCCATATATTCCACATTTCCTTTCAAAGAATACATATCTTTTCAGAGAATGCACAAGAGGGACTTGAGGGTGCAGCTTCATGGTATCTCCCAGCTTACTAATTTAACAAATAATGTAAACTGAAGACAAAAGCTGCTGAGTATCAGCCTAACTCACCAAACTAGGTTCTCACCGCAGACATCCTCACCAACTGCCCACTGAAGTAGCCTAATATTATTAGTAAGTACCAATGGATGATTCACCATGATCAAGAGTAGAAAGAATGCGGGGTTTCTCATGTAAACTAGACACAATATTATTAGAGGGGAAATCATTCACGATGATATTTACTGTAATTATTTCTAGGGTCAAAATTTTTTTGAAAATTGAGACTACCTCATATTTAGAAAACAATAAGACCTGGTAATGAGATGTCACCAAAGCTTATTTCAGAAGTTAATGACCAGTTACAAAAAAAAGAAATTCAGCAGACTAAGATTTATTTCGATTTGCTTTTTATAAAAACAATGAATCAAATGTAAGAGAGGTAGAAAGGAAAAAGTAAACTCCATGTAAAAGAAAAAGAGACACAATGGTTTTACTATTCCTAGAAAAGGCATCATGTGGTGACAAACTCAGTTATTTCTTGTCCCAGGTCACATCCCTCATGCCATCCCAGGAAAAAAGAAGGGACCCAGACTGATGACAAAGATCTCTGCCCTCTGGCTGCATGAGGGTTGCACATGGACGCCACTGGGTGATGAAATTAAATATTAAACACAGAAGCCTTAGAAACGAGAGTTCTGTAATTCTCATTCTCATCTGTGTGACTGAAAGAGTGGGGACCCAGGCCCATACCCTAGGCTAAGACCCCCACCCAGGGGAATGAAAGAAACTTCTGCTTCAGCAAAAAATTAAAGTATCTTGTCAAGAGAATAGAAACGATAAGCTAGGTATGTTTTATAGCTTGCTTTTTAGGGAAAGATAAGCTAGGTATGTTTTATAGCTTGCTTTTTAGGGAAAAGATAAGCTAGGTATGTTTTATAGCTTGCTTTTTAGGGAAAAGATAAGTTAGGTATGTTGTTAGGAAAAGGTAATTAAGTCCTGATTTATAGTTCGTTAGAAGAAAATAAACTTGCCAAGTTTTATGGCTAGCTAGAAGATAAGTTAACTCTGTTTGTTAAAATTTTTTCTTTTTACTCACTAACTGCTTTTTTTTGCTTCTGTATCCAGCTTCAGCTATAAATTCCCCACCTGCCAGGACATGTGGCCGTCTCTGCCTTTTTTTTTAATGAGACGGACACCAAGCTTGGTAAATAAAGCCTTTGGAATGAAAACTCTTTGTCTCAGTTCTTGTTAACGACCTGCTCCCCAACATTTCTGGAGGCGCCAGCAAGATAGGACTGCCATCTCGCATCCACCTTTGGGGCTCGCCGACTTTTGTCAGGGGGCGGCCGACCTGAAGAAGTTCCAGGACCCCGGCAATTAAGTCGGCCTCCCTGGGAGTGGAGTCGGGTTCTGCAGCAGTCCCCTTCGTTCCAAAGACTTTATGCGGGAAATCCTTCAAAGGTAAGAGGTCTCTTTGGCCT
>NW_017733461.1:46361-47283 GCF_001890085.2 Hipposideros armiger
CCCCCTTCTTCCAGTCCTTAAGGCAGATACCCAGGACTATCGACCGGTACAGGATCTGTGAGAAGTCAACAAGAGGGTGGAAACCATCCATCCCACCGTGCCTAATCCGTATACCCTGCTCAGCCTGCTTCCATCAGACCACCAGGTAACACAGTCCTCGACTTGAAGGATACCTTCTTCAGCATTCCCTTGGCACTGGTGAGTCAAACCCTCTTTGCCTTTGAATGGACTGACCTGGAGCGGGGCACCTCGGGTCAACTAACTTGGACCCGGTTGCCTCAGGGGTTCAAGAACTCCCCCACGCTTTTTGATGAGGCTTTAAACAGGGATCTCAGTAATTTCCAAAAGGAACATAAGGAGGTCACCCTACTTCAATATGTAGATGACCTCCTCCTAGCAGCCCGGGACTTTAAGACTTGTAAACAAGCCACGGAGGACCTCCTACAGACCCTACAAATTTTGGGTTATCGGGTATCTGCTAAGAAAGCACAACTCTGCACCCCCTCAGTAGCCTATCTGGGATATAACATTGCCCAGGGAAAACGGGCCCTCTCAGCTCAAAGAATTCAAGCCATTACACATATTCCCACTCCAACAACCAAGCGCCAGGTCCGGGAGTTCCTCGGTGCTGTGGGATATTGCCAGCTTTGGATTCTTGGGTTCGCAGAGCTTGCCAGACCCCTATACTCAGCTACCGCAGGGGGGGACTCGCCACTCATATGGACAACCGAGACTGACGCTGCATTTAAGGCCTTGAAGCAGGCCCTCATCTTGGCCCCTGCACTTGCTCTCCCCAACGTCACCAAGCCGTTTCACCTGTTTGTAGCTGAAAGAAACGGCATTGCAAAAGGGGTTTTAACGCAGACTCTGGGCCCCTGGAAAAGGCCGGTTGCTTACCTCTCCAAAAGACTAGACCCCGTTG
>NW_017733461.1:49008-50540 GCF_001890085.2 Hipposideros armiger
TCCAGGCCTTACAGACGCTCCAGACTGAGCTGCTGCCGATCATCAAAGCCACACAACCAGACAATGGGCCCCTACAGCCCCACCCGTTCCTGCCTGGTGACACTGTCCTAGTCCAACGCATCCCTTCCAAAACCCTCGAGCCGACTTGGAAGGGACCTTACGTCCTCACTTTGACCACCCCCACCGCTCTCAAGGTTGCTGGAATCCCCACTTGGATACACCACACCCAAGTAAAACCTGCGCCACCGGACCCTGGGGAGAGATAGAAAATACTCAGCAGCCCCGGGGATCAAAAGATAAGACTGGGAAGGGTCCCCTCTTAATCTTTCTCCTTTTACTCCAAGCTGCTTCTAGCCGGTCTCACTCGAAAAACCCCCATGCCACTATATCAGAAAAATGGGAGATACGATTAACGGGGGGCAGAAACTGTTATAGCCACCCATATAAGACCTCCTGAGGACACCTTTGTCCAGTTACTGGTTGACCTTTATAAATTAAACATCCCCTTTCAGATGCCACCCTCCACGACTGCCAGGGGCGGTCTAATAGGCGTCCACGCCAACTGTCGGAATTTAGTAAATCAGAGGGCGCTTCGGGGAACTCAGTTCTATGCCTGCCCGGCAAACAGGCCACCCTGTTACAAGGGCCAGGACGTACATTTCTGCGCCTCTTGGGGCTGTGAGACTGCAGCATCCTAGAAAAATGAGGACCAGGATATCCACATTAGTCTCACCAGCAACGAGTCCTTCAAAATCCTAAATACCTGCAACCCTCTCAAAAGTACTATTCTCCAGCCTAATTCCAAGCAATGGGCCAAAGGATGAACATGGGGGTTTCATCTTTATCTCTTCGGACCGGATTTCGGTACCCAATTTACTATTCAGAGATTCGAGATCCGGAGCCCATCCCAACCCATAGGCCCTAACAAAGATATTATCCTCCCCATCCCAGTCCTTCCACCACTACCGGCACTCCCTAACCCCGAACACCTCTCCATCCCCAGTACGACTGACCTTCCCAGGAGCCTTCAGCTGCCAGCCGCTAGTCTCGCTCTGCCCGCTACTCCGACCTCCAGTCCCCGGGCTCCTCCACTCTTTCAAATATTAATTTCAGTTCATGCCTCCTCAACTCCACGAACCCCGAGGAAGCCCAGGACTGCTGGCTCTGCCTGGACCCCAAGCCGCCGTATTGCTTGGGCTTGGGCACGGTTAACTCTGCTCTCCCTCTGGTCCCTCCTAACAGTTGCGCGTGGGCTCAACCGGCTCTCACACTGGGAAGTATGCAAGGGCAAGGAACTGACATTTTCGGCCAGGCATACGCCCTTTCCAACTCCCCCTATGTTTCTCTTTGCAAGTCCATCCTATGGTTTAATGACTCCTACATAGAAAACATTATCCCTTCTAAGTACTTACAGGCTCCGCCCGATACCCGGTTAGCTTGCACAAATGGCATAACTAAATGTGTTAATTTGTGGCTCCTTCATTCTGACGAATCATCACCTATTTTCTGCTACTTGGTTTACATTCTGCCAC
>NW_017733461.1:51650-52909 GCF_001890085.2 Hipposideros armiger
CTAGAAGATAAGTTAACTCTGTTTGTTAAAATTTTTTCTTTTTACTCACTAACCGCTTTTTTTTTTGCTTCTGTATCCAGCTTCAGCTATAAATTCCCCACCCGCCAGGACTTGTGGCCATCTCTGCTTTTTTTTTTAATGAGACGGACACCAAGCTTGGTAAATAAAGCCTTTGGAACGAAAACTCTTTGTCTCAGTTCTTGCTAACGACCTGCTCCCCAACAAAAGTGCAGCACGTGTAAAATCTATTATAAAGCCATAAGTCAACATATCATGACTTGATCATCCACATTCCAGCAGCTCACAGAGGATCCAGATGGGGGCACCCCTTCTTCCTCTGCTACTATGCATTCCTGTCTATGGTCTGTGTGTCCCTCTCCACTCAGATTTTCTCCACTGCTGTCCTCTCCTGTCCCCCTCTCCCCTCCCCTGATTTCTCCCCTTCTCTCTGTTCCCTTCTCTGCATCTTTTCTGTGAAAGTCTTGCAACCTTCAGTTGTTGCTTTCTTCCTGATTTGTCTGATTGCTCCCCATCTCCACATATTTTTTACCCTTTTCCCCGTCCCTGTGCACCTCCTCTTCCCCGGTGACACTGTCTTTCCTCTTACACCCCTGCGCCCTGACTCACTGACACCCCCAGCTTAGCTCAGTGCGGTTCCTCCCTCTGCTGTCACCAGCCTCCCCTCCTTTCTGTTCCTGCACTCGGCTCCCCCAGCTCTTCTCCCCCAGCTCTTCTCCTAACCCCTCTCTCCCTCTGAAATTCCCTGTCCTTTGTTGCCCCCCAACTTCTGCTAACCAGGGGCTCCTCACCTTTTTAGCTCCCCTTCATCTCTGGAGCTCCTCCCTTCCCTCTATATTTCTCCATTTTCTTTCATCTTTGGCTACTTCCTCCAGTTACTCGCTCGATCTTACCGTACCTTTACAAGTCCCTCCCACATCCTCTGCTTTCCCGCCTCTTTACAGACCCTGCACTGATCTTCCTGCCCTCTCACCTGTCTATTCCTCTCATTCTGTCTCCTTCTCAGGACCCCCTCTCACCCCAGTTCTGCCGATTTCCTGGCCTGCCCTTCAGTCACAGCTTACACAAAACCCCTCCCTGCGTGAGGGGGTGACCTGGTGACACCCTGTGGTGTTCCCTCTTAAGTCCCACTCCCCTGAAAAGTGTGCTCTTCCTGGGATTCGGGACTCTCATTAAACCGGGACGCGGGGGGGAGGGGGGTCTCCAGGAGGCGGGGAGGGTCTGCAGAGCCCCAGGCAGGG
>NW_017733462.1:0-2952 GCF_001890085.2 Hipposideros armiger
CCAGTCATTCCTGCTCCGTCCATGACCTGCCAGCCCCAGGGGTGCTGGCAACTCCCAAGGGCTCGCTTTCTCCAGGGCGCCCCCTTCCTGGAGTGCTGTGGCCACCTAGATGTCTGAAGCTCTTACGACTCCCTCCAGACTCAGGTTACCCATCACCACATCCGGTATTTCCTGTCCTCCCTCCTGGGTGACGAGTCCCCCGGGGCCACACCATCCTTGTCATCTCTCTGTACCTGCCATGCTGCTCCGTCCTCGGCACTGAACCAGGACCCTGCAGACTTCCCCACCTGCTCTCTCTCTCCCCTTGGCAGTGGGTACCTCACGTTCTCTCTTGTCTTACCCTTCCTCACTCTCCATGTGAGGGAAACAGATCCACAGGGACAAGCCACTGGTCGCCACCTGCCAGGCCTCACACGTCCTGTCATGGCTGCACTGCTGATTGTGGGAGTCGGGCTGTACCTGTGGAAGACACGTGGAAAGAAGAAAGAGGAGACAGAGACGGGAACAGGCAGGTTGCGGTTCCCCTTCAGGCCGGACCAAAGAGGCCGAGACAGACAGATAGACAGATTAGCATGAGAAAAACATGAGATGAGCAACCGGAGTAGACAGGCTGGACTCCCCCTCTGAGGGGGGCACCACTTGTCAGAAGTTGGCTTTGAGAGGACAGTGAGGGACTGCCGACAAGATGGCAGACACTCTGCCCTGTAATCTTCTTATGCCAACCTGTAGAGATGCAGTGAGGTTATTTATGTTCAGCTCGACTCGCTCATTTCAAGGGAATGCAAACAGGGCAGGTCTGAATCGTCACGGAAATTCCCCTGGGGTGTGGAGACTGTGACAACAGAGGGCTCAAAAGTTACTGAAGACTGAAAATGGCACGAGTTCATCCCAGGAATAAAAGTCAGGTCAGATCAAGTTTAATGAAGCTGACATGTGAGTTACCTAAACATGGACATCCTGAGAAACGCAGGACCACATGGAGTCCCTGCCGTGTTACTGACTGACAGGGCACCATTAATCAGTGATGCACGGTGGGTTTCTACGCTGAAGCCCAAAACTTGTCTGCCTATTTAGGCGGGATGAGTCTGTAACGCCACAGATCAACCAGGACTTCAGCAGGAACCGAGCTGGCCTTTTCTTCTTCTCAGCCATGTCCACTCCTCCCCACAGAGGACAAACCCCAGACAGAGCCCCTTGTGATGAGTCATATATGGGAACTCAATCAACAGTTTCCCTAAACCATAAACAGCCACTATCCAGCCTCACTCAGCCCTCATGACTGATTAGCAAGCATCTCCCTTGGCCTCTTTTTCCTCGTTTGATTTTACTGTTTCCAGGAGAAATCCTGTTATATGATAGCAGGTGTTTCTTCCTTGCTTATAAAAATATAATTAGACATTCTTTTGTTTCTGTCTGATACCACAGTGGATCACCTCACATAACACACTTTGGAGACCACTATTTTATCTAAAAGATAACCTTTTTCATGTTATTTTGAAATGCACGAAAAACATACCCAGAGGAGCTATACCAAAATGTTAATGGTCGATTAAAAATAAGCAGAGAATTTTAATAGACATCTTTCTAAAGAAGACATTCAGACGGCCAACAGGTACATGAAAGATGCTCACCATCACTGATCATCAGGGAAATGCCAATCAAACCCACCTGAGATGCCACTTCACACCTGTCAGAATGGCTGTTATCCAAAAGACAAGAGACAATAAGTGTTGGTGAGGCTGTGGAGAAAGGGGACCCCCTNGGCACTGGGCCCCTGAGTTCTGGAGGTGCGGATTCTAGAGCCCACGTCTCTCTGAAGAGGGTCCGAGGAGGCTCCGTGTTGTTCCACGTGACTCGGGATCTGGAAGGAGACGCAGAAGCTCAGCTGGAGGAGATGGCGTGGGGCTTTGGCCCCGAGACCACCTACAGAGTCCTGCTGCGAGTGGTCAGCGGTGGGGATCTGCCAACCTGGGTCAACCTCCAGGACAAGTACAGGCACAGGGTCCATGTGCCCAATATGAGGTCCCTCCTCATTGTGAACCTGACCCCTGAGGACAGTGGACAGTACCGGGCTCGAGGAAGCTTCACCGGAGGAGGGGAATTTACCCAGGTGTTCCAGCTCACTGTCTACGGTAGGTGACACCTCTCACCCCCTCCCAGGGCCACCTCCTTTTCTGGTCCCCACTAGTGTCACATAGGCCCTCCTTCAGGGACTCCTTCCAGACCCAGCCTTCAGTCTTTCTTAGCTCCTGGGAAGTCAGGTGAGTGGGCTCAGCACAAGTGCAGAGCCGATCTGACACTCACACCTGAGCTAGAGTCACTGCAGTGTTTGGGACAGGAAGACAGAACCACAGAGGGGATGGGATTATCACCACAACACTTCTGCCTCTTTAGAGGAATCAGTTCAGCCATACGTCATCGGTGTGATAGTTTCCTGTGCTGCTGTCACAAAGTACAACCGTCTGTACTTAGATCCACACAGACTCATTATCTCACCGGCCATAGGTGAGAGGTCACACACTGAGCGGGGAGCAGGGTGTCGACAGGGCTGGTGCCCTTCTGCGGGCTCTGGGGACAAACACTGTCCTTCCCACCTCCCAGCGGCACCCGCGTCCCTGCATGGGGGCCACCCTCCCCGCCTCCCAGGCCAGCAGTGCTGGGTCTCGTCCTTCTCACGCTGCCGCCCTCTGAACCCTCTCCTTCCGTTTCCACTTTGAAGCACCTGAGCTCAACTGGTCCCACCCAGACTCTCCCCAAGAACCTCCTTATTGTCCTGCAGTTGATTAGCAATGGTAATTCTGTTCTCTTATTCTCCTTGCGTGTCATCCAACGTGCTCACAGGATTTCACAGTTACCACGTGAACATCGTGGGGGCCGCTGCTCAGCCCACCACAGTCTGGAAACCCACGTGTAGGCAGGTGCTCCCTGCCCCACCCGCACTCACCCAGCACC
>NW_017733462.1:10393-12743 GCF_001890085.2 Hipposideros armiger
GGAGCTCCTGGGGTTGATGGGATGTCTCATCCTAACTGTGGGGTGGGGACATGACTGTGTGTGATTGCCAACACTCACAGAGCACACACTAAAGAGACTGAGAACTTTTCAGTTGGAGGGAGAGCTGTCTTCCAGTCAGGTTTGCTCTGGCCTATGAGCCTTAGCCCTGCTCTGCTCCCCCCACAAACCCTCCCACTTTGCCCTGCTCTGCTCCCCACACAGATGCACCCCCTTTGCCCTACGCTGTTCCCCCCACAGACCCTTCCCCCAGAGCTTTGCAGGGCTCACCCTCCACTACATTCAAGTTTCTGCTCAGAAGCCACTTCCTGAGAGAGGCTGGCTTACTGCTCTACCAAAAACAGCTGCTTCCTCAGCCCCCCACACCCTGGCCCTCACCCCGTTTGCACATCACTCGGCACTCGCTGTCCCTTTGCCTCTGTGTTCTTCCCAGTGCTCATCACACATGAGATCATGTTGCACAGCCTAGTCTTTCTCTGCTGTCTGCGGGCTCCAAGGTGCTGTCCGGAGGCTGCACATCCCCTGTCAGTCGGCTCTTAGTTTACAGTAGGCTCTTAGCGCACAGTAGGTGCTCCTCAAGTACTCTTCCCACATCCTTTGTCAGAGAAGAGGACCATCCCTGCCCCTTGAATGTCCCCTGTGCCCACACCTGCCCTGTCCCTTCGGTTGAATGTGTCCTTGTTTAACTTCTATCTGTGGACACCACGTGGGCAGGGAACAGGGACGCTGCTTATCTCATGTGTTATGAGCCTCTGGCTCGTACCTGGCACCCAGGTGGTCTCAGAAACTATCAGCTGAATGAAAGTTGACTAAGCACCTGGGACCAGGCCTGGGGCAGGATCCAACAGTCCACTTTCAAGGCCCGGCACGGGACCCAGGTCCATTGGGAGCCCGGTGGTCCTGTGCACATGGGGACAGGTGCACACGCAGGTCCTGCCGGGGCTTCGTGGACACGCCTCCACATCTCTCAGAAGGCACAGAGCTGGGAGGGGCAGCACTTTAAAACAATGAACTTGATCTTTTCTGACAGGTTTGGATTTAAAACTAACTGGAAGGAGGCACAGAGTTCCCATCGTCCACATGCAGCTCCGCCATTGTCAACATCTCACACCTTTAACATTTACTGCAGTTAATGAGCTGACATCCTTATGTTGCCAGGATGTCCACGCTGTGTTCAGATGGCTTCACGTTTACCACACGGCCTTTCTGGTCCAGAGTCTCACCCAGGACAACACCTGACATTTGGTCGTCACGTCCCCTTGGCCTGTGACCATTTCCCAGACCTTCCTTTTGGTCACAAAAGTTTTGAGGAGCCCTGGTCTGATGTTTTGTACAACACCCCTCGGTTGGGATGTCTGACGCTTCCCCTGTGAGCAGACGGGCGTTGGGGGTTTGGGGAGGAAGACCACAGAAGAACGTGTGCTTCTTATTATACCAAAGGGACAGACAGCCGACAGGACGTCACTGGTGGTGTTGACCTCCGGCACCGGCTGGAGGACTGTTGGTCAGGCTCGTCCGCTGTGCTGGTCTTCACTCCCCTTTCCTCACTGTCCTCAGTGGAGGCCCTGGGTCACAGCCATCTGCCACCACAGACGCGCTTCCAGTTGGGTCAGGAAGTCCCCAAGTGTGGGAGAAACAGCACCCCTCTCTGGCCATTGGGGGTCTGTGCCCAGCAAGCCCCCTTGTTGTTAGGGAGGGACCTTGTTAACAGGAAGTTGGTGAGTTGGGTCCCTGGTTCACACCTGTCCTCAGACTTTTGTGACAAGTCATGGGCTTTCTACTAAATAGAGCCTCATTAGCATGGGTGTGTCACCACGAGAAGCCTGCTCTGCATTTGGTTTTCAGCTTGGAATCACCAAGGATGAGACCCTCCCTTTGAGGGTTGAGGGGTTTTGGGCTATTTAGCTCCCTGAACAGTGCTGGGAAATGCTCCCAACGGGGGCCAGTGTCACAAGGTGGGGTGCTGGTGACATGCTGCCGGTGCAGACGCCTCGGGGCTCAACGGCAGCAGGTGGTAACCGGCTGGGAAGGGAAGTCCCTGTGGGTGCCCAGGCTCAGGTGTGTGCAGTAAATAGTTGCGGAGTAGAAACTAGTACCAGCTGCCACGCGCAGTTGAGCTGAACGTTGCTTGTCTTCTTGACAGCATGTGTGAGACCCCAGCGTCCTCACAGGCAGCACCGGGACTAGGGTGAGACCACAGGACGCCCACTGCCAGGTGACAACCCAATAGTTGCAGCAGCCTGAGGGTGGGCTGTCCCTCCCCTGTCTGCCCCCTTCAGGCTTCTCACAAGGACCCGCAGAGCCCGCCCTCTTCCCTGCAGTGGGGGAGGTG
>NW_017733462.1:15133-20375 GCF_001890085.2 Hipposideros armiger
CACGTTTGTCAACACCAGAGTTGTCACGGGGGTGTGGGGACTCGACCCATCCCATAAAGGTCTGTTCTTTTGCTCACAGCTTCTTACTTAGGCAACTGACATTGGAGTCTGTGGAAAGTCAAAAGAGAATTTGACTCATTCAGTGGTGTTCAGACAGACAGACAGCACACAGGACAGGCCTGGACTGCCGTGGTGGTAACAGTTGACCACAGGCTGGCACAGGCGGGCAGCGCTGCCTGGGCACAGCTGTCCACCCGGGGAGCGGGGAGGAGTCTCCTGTGGGGCAGGGGTGACGGTGTCAGGTCACGGAGCCTCTGTGTCCACAGGGACGGGCTTGTCCCACCAGCACTCAGCATATCAGAGTGGGTTCGTTATACCTTTGTCCTAATAGGATTTACTGAGGTACCAAGAGGGTCCGAGTGGCTCACTCTGAACGGCCATCCCAGAACTAAACGCAAGCCCCGCCCAGCTGTGGGGTTTCCGCCCCCCTCTGCTGTTCTCATGTTTCCTCTGAAGCTGGACAGGCTGGAGGGTGGCCTGTGATGGGGCCCTGCTCTGAAGACCCCCACCTCTGCTGTGCCTCCTGGCTCCTGGGACTGGCCGAACTGGCAGGGATCCTCCTGGGTGAGTGGCGGGTCCCTGGGAGGGGGCCCTGGGGTGGAGCAGGCAGGCAGGGTCTCCTTTTTTTCTCTGATGTCAAAAAAAATGGTAAACAAAATGAGGAAACAACGCTTCAACTTAGCAAGTGAGCCCAGGGTGAACAGAGGAACAAACTGGCCTGTGGTGGTTACGAGGCTAGGACCCTGAGCTCGGGTGGCCTGGGCTGCACTAAGGGAAACTTTCCCAGCGAGGAGAAGCTGTGTCTGCAATAACAGGGGAGCCAGGGGGAGCCTGTGGGGAGGATGGAGACCCAGAGCCTGGCTCCTGGGGGCCGAGGGGCACAGGGCACCCGCCTGGACCTCACAGGGGACCTGGCAGCCTCTGCCGCTGTCCTGTGGAGCAGACGCTGTCTCACACTGGGACCGGAGTCTGAGCTGCAGAAGCAACCTCGCTTTCTGGGGCTCCCTGGGTGAGTGCAGGACACAGAACAGGATGTAGTTCTAGTTTGTAAAGGGAACAACAGCCTCTGAAATCTCAGGGAGTCTGTAACACACACACCGTGAGAGTGTGGAGAGGCTGAGGATGAGGAGCAGGCCGCTAGCTGAGCTCCAGGACGAGGGTACGGGGAGGAGAGAAAGCGGGCAGGGGTGGGGCGGACAAAGGATTCAGCAAAAGGGGAACCGGAAGAAAGACTGACCAGAGCTGTGTCCCATTTATGACTATTCAAGCTTATTTTCTTCTTCACGATTACATTTTTTGATGTTGTCTTCCTCGTAAGCTTTCACCTCCTCACAGCTCAGGCCACCTCCCTCTCTGCAGACAGAGAGCTGAGTCCCCTCTGTCTCTGGTTCCCCCCTTTCCAGCAAGTGGGGGTCTGCTGGGCTGCTGCTGAGCCCTCAGCTGGCCCCAGTTCCGCGCCCTGCTAACTGCTCTAAGTACCTGCCTCCCCTTTCCCTGGAGAGAAAGATGTGAAAACTGGGGAGTGGGGGAGGAAACCATGAGCCTGGGGCTTGTGCTGCCTGCACTCAGCCAATACACAACACAGGAGCTGGGCTATTTAGAATAAGCGTTTATTATCAGAGCACCAGTGGTCTGAGAAGACAGCGGGTTAACACCTCCAAAAACTGCCTTCACATTCTCAGACGGGCTGGGGGTATTTAAGGGAAAATCTGGGTGTTCCTCTAAAGGCTACATGAGGGTTCGGGGGTCTGCGTGGAGCCTCCCCTCTGGCCACGTGGTTCTCCGGTGGCGTCAGCAGCCCGGGAACAATGACAGGAGTCGCCTGGAAGGAATGCTAGACCATAGAGATTGTGATCAGTAGGCAAAGGGCATTAATCATAAGTTTCAGGGTAATTTTTAAAACAGGGAACTGGGACAGGGGATATTCCGAGCTCAAGCCTCAGGGGGACAATCTATTCTGAAGCTATAGGACAAGGAAAGACACGGAGAGTCCTCTACTATGGGGGTTGCAGCCAGGCCTGCTTCAGGCGGAGGATGAGACTACAGGAACTGCTGGGATCCTGGTGACCACATGACAGTGCTGGGACAGTACCAGGAGGGAGGGACCCCGGGGAGGGCAGGGAAAGAGGGGAGCGCTGCTGGGGAGGTCCCTGCAGGAGAGAGACTCTGGGCTGAGTGAGGGGAGCCCAGGACTCCGGGTCTGGCTGTGCCCTGTGGGATCCGGGAGAAGCTCACCCCCAGGCAGCCTCCTCCTCTGTGACCCCTCTAAGGTCCCCCCAGCGGTGACATCCTGAGTCAGGGCTGGGTCCAGAGAGGACTCCCCTGTGGCTTCTCAAGGTCTCCTCTCTGTCTCCTCATCCTGCCCTGTCCCTGTGTCCCCACAGAAGCTGAGAGCTGGGGAGCCTGTTTAGGGCGCCCTCCAGGAGAAGACCCCTGACCGTCCCTGCGGTCACTTCGTCAGACCCTAAGGGCAGCGGGGCTCCTCCTCTTCGGGCCTCCTGCACCTGCCTTCTGTGTCCTCTGCCTCTGCTCCTGAGAGGTGCCTTAGCACGGGGACTGCAGGCCACCTGCTGGCCGACATCCTGTCCACCCCACAGGGTGGGCAGCGTGGTCTGCACAGCGCCCTCAGGGAAGTGGCTGCAGCTGTGTGAGTCAGAAGCCTCCAGGGCCTTGGCCACAGTTTCCAGTTCCTGTCTGATTAGCGGGAAATGCCAGGTCTTCCTTCCTGTCCCCCAGGTACAGACCCTCTTAGCAGCGCGTGGGGCAAATAAGACAAAAATGTTTGGGGCAGATTTACTGGTGAAAGTCTCTTAGGAAGGTGCCACATAGCGACTGGATGTCACATTTTCCCTTCATAACAAAACCTGGCTGACGTCGTTTGTTGCACCAAAATTGCTTTTTTCAATATTAGCTTCACACGGACTGTGTGGATTGTGATGGTGACATGAGCTCTTCCAAACTCCTTTCATTTTGCCCGTTAGTTAATGAGGGAACCAGCAGGATGTGCCAGTTGAAAGTAAGAGGCAGAGCCACACTCTAGGCCATCAGGAGTCTGGATGTCCTGGGTTTCCCTGGGTTTCCAGTGTTTGTGACTACAGAGCTAACGTCTGGAAGGTGCACACGTCGCAGTGCTTACCTGAGGAGGAGACACACTTGGGACTCTTGAATAAATGCCATAACCCCTGTAATAGCTTTAGATGAACACACAATATTTTTACAATGACCAAGCAACCCCCTGAGGTAATGGGGAAGATGCCACACCAAACAGAGTCGATAAAATCAATCTTTTCAGCCCGAGCTTGGCGCCTGCACCTGTCCTTCCCTCCATCTTTCCAATTCTCCCTGGCAGCACACACGTGCCAGGTACTTCCTTGGTGACATGGGGGCTGACAGTTGCTGTGGAGCAGCTGCTGTTGACTCAGCGATGAATTTGCTTTTCATCTCAGGGCTTTGATAAGCATGAAGGCCCAGCTGGATTATGGCTTCTTTGAGCCCCTATGGGATGGCACCCACGGGTGTGTGACTCCGAGAAGCCCATCCCTGTACCCAGGAGGAGACCCCTGAGACGGCCAGTGGCTGAGAGAAAGGGCTGCACCCTGGACCTGGGACTGTCTGGTTCTGATCCCAAGGGNTGAGGCTTGTCAGGCCACCAGCCTTTGCAGGTCTGGCCATTTGTGACGCACTGAGCACTGGAGGAGGCGGCTGTGGTTGGACAAGTGTCACCTTGGGGACTCAATGGGGCTGAGCTGCAGCCAGAGATGCAGACAGGACTTGCTTGCTCGCCCTAGGCCGTGAGAGGGAGGCGAGAGGCCGCTCTGGGACAGGCCTGCCCCCGCCCCTCAGTGTGGCTTCTCAAGACTCAGACCTCATGTGGGGACACTGCTGAGCTGACAGCGACTCGGATCTGGGAGGCAGGACCCCTGGTTCCAGTCCTGGCCCTGCCACACCCTGGCTCCCAGGCCTTGGGGTTCACTAGGTGACCTGTCTGGAGCCCCAGTCCCCTCTCTGTAAAATGGGAAGGTGACCATAATGATGGCGGCCGCCTGTCACAGGTTAAGAGGTTTTAAACTAGAAAGTGTGGGGTGGGGGCCGTTGGGGAAGAGTTAGCTCTGCAGCCTCACAGGACAGAGGAATGTGGAAAACGACCAGCTGTCTGGGAGTTCGAAAGTCCCTGGTTTTCAGCGAGCAAGGAATTTGTGGGGTGCTCCTCCCCTTAGGGGTTCTCTCTAGGCTCCTCCTCTCCAAACCCCAAACAAATGTTTGCTGAACCAAACCTTTCTCACACAGTGCTTCCAAGAGAGGCTTGGGGACGTGGGGACGGGGACATTGAGCCCGACCCGAGCACCCTGAGTGACAGCCTGTGTGTGGACAGAGGAACACCTGGCCTAAGGAAGCGTCTCATGAGAGGTCATTTGAGCCACACTGACCACAGTTACCGGGAAGCAAATTTCAACAGGTTAAGAAAACGGTCCTGGGAATGGCAGTTTCGCGGGTTATTTCATACATTAGACTCAAAGGAGGAGCCTGAGGGGGTGACATGGAATCCACGGGCGTCAGGTTAGGGGGGCGGGAGAAGCAAAGGGGGGGTCTCCGGGATTGGATAAAAAGTGAAAGGGAGGGACACATGGTTCTTTTTCATCGTGGGTGCAGGACAGTTAATTATTGACATTTACAGCACATGGAGATGGCACATGGGCCCCAGGATAACAAGGGGGCTCTGTGGTCTGGAGCTGGCGGTCATGCCCTGAGTGTCTGGAAAAGGAGACGACTCTGACAGGCAAAGGCCTGTCGTCCTAGATGCAAAAGGCCATAGACTGACTCACTTAGGTGAAGACGGACCTTTGTCGGGAAGCTACAGGCCTAGGACCGACCACCTTTGAGTCAGACCCTCCTGTGTGGTTACTCTGGTCTCTGGGTTTTAGGGCCCACGGAGGCCCACCCCGACCCCCGAGCTTGTCGAGTTCCTTCTGTGCCCCATTTTGCGTCCACAAGTGGATGAGCTGCTGATTCTGATTCTGTGTCAGGCGCTTCTGACTGTGGCCTCTTGGAGTGCCTTCTGGGGTAATTTCCCCATTTTGGGGGGAGATCATAGGGGGTGAGGGGGTGCAGCGTGTGTTGACTATTCTCTTGTCTGGGGAGCTGCAGAGCAGTTTAGGGGGCACACAGGCTGGCTCGGGGGACT
>NW_017733462.1:24630-25458 GCF_001890085.2 Hipposideros armiger
AGGCAGGTGCTCCCTGCCCCCACCCCGCGCTCACCCAGCACCTGGCCGAGGCCTCACTCACCGACACCCCACACATCCAGCTCGGAGAGACTACGGACATGCCAGGGACAGGTCACACGGCCACACTTCTTAGGCTCATCAGGCCACTTCTTTCCTTCCCTAGAGAACCTCTCTGCATAGGGGACATCCTGCTACAGCCAGTGGCTTCTGCAGCTTTAAGTCCCCCTAGGATTCTGTCACTTGGCTTCCTGTGTGGACCTCAAATTCAGTGGCCTGTGCTAATCCCGCTCACAGCGGCCCTTCCTCGTCACTATCACCACCTTTCCCACAAATGTCTGTTTGCGGGAGCACAGGCCTTTCTCTGGGCTCCCAGAGCTGCCGGCTTCCTCTCTCCCTGGGCCGAGGCGTCCCACGGGGCCTCAGCAGGAGACACAGAGCACGGCCCTGGCCTGGGCCATTCCTCCTGTGCCAGACTCTGCACCGCCCAGGATACACCCCAACTTCTGAGAAATGATGGGCCTTGAGTAGGTGGGGTCCAGGCTTTATTTTCTTGAGGGAGATTTTTAAGACTTGCTCAGCCTGGTAGAGTCATGTCGGATTCAGCCGTGGCTCCTTCCTTGTGATCACTTGCTTTGGATTTTGGTTAATTCTGTTTCACCTTGAAAATGCTCTCACCTCCTCAGTGGGAAGACGCCAGGGCTCGGTGAGACTGGGTGAGAACCTGCACTGTGAAGGGCCCCCCACCTGAGCCTTCTGTCTCCCCCTCCCCTCCACCACAGAGCCAGTGCCCCTCCCCCAGATCCTGGCCAAGTCACTGTCTGTCACAGC
>NW_017733462.1:27174-28247 GCF_001890085.2 Hipposideros armiger
CCTGGCTTTGGAGGTCACGGCAGTGGGGGGTGTACAGGTTTCTGAGGCTCAGAGTCGAGCTTTATTTTGTGTGTGACTCAGGTGCGGGATTGGAGGAGGGCCGGCGGGACCATGAGGATGACATCCACTATGTAGAGCTGAGCCATCAAGAGCCCAAAGAGGGCGGGGACAAGGTGAGAGCTGGGAGCTGTGCCGCCTGGGCTCCCCAGGTCCCTCTGCGCCCCTGTCGGGCTTGTCAAACCCAGTCACCGGCCCTTTCTGGCTCCTCTGCCTCATTACCTCCTTCTGGAAAGTCGACATCACAGTAAGAACGTTTACAGGGGACCCGTGTCGTGCGGGCCGTTTGGGAGACGCTTCCACAGTCATGTCAGCAGCACTGCTGCCACGCAGGCCCCTGGGGACCCCTCAGCTGCTCCAGGTGACCCGTGTCTTACACTCCTAGGGCGTCCGTGGACAACATCTGGAAGGAAAGAGACCTGTCACTACTGTCTACAGTGAGGTCCACAGGCCAGGCCCGGCCGTGCAGCTCATTTAAGTGGAAGCAGCAGAAGAAGGCAGCACTCCCAGGCTGCCTCCATTCCCAGCAGGACGCCTGCAGACCCGTCCTCTACCAGCTCTGCTCCAGCTCCAGCTGCCTGGTCAGCGTTACTGACACTTGTGCCCTCAGCTCTCTGTCACACAGGACCAATGTCACCTGTGCAACTTTTTCTGCTGGTAAAATGGGATCTCTGGGGATGTGGGCACCCCTGCTGCTGGATGGGCCAAGGTCACTGGGCGGCCACCACAGAAACGCCACAGAGGTACAGAGACATGGCTTGCAGGCGCTGCGTGCTTCCTGCATCCTCTGGCCTTGGTCACCACCCCACTTCCTGGGTCCTCCAGTCATGGGTCATGCCGCCACTGCTCCGATGGTTCTGCCACATCCACGAGGTCCAGTCCTCCCGCCTTCAGATGTACTGATGGATGGCTCTCGGGGGTCGTCCTGGGCTGTGCACAGGATTCTTTGTTGGGCTATGGATGTCCCAATACTGACTGTGGCTTAACAGGGAGAGGCAAAGGGAAAGACTCAGGCT
>NW_017733462.1:29650-31227 GCF_001890085.2 Hipposideros armiger
GGGGCATCACTTCTCAGAAGTTGGCTTTGAAAGGACAGTGAGGGGACTGCTGACAAGATGGCAGACACTCTGCAGTATAATCTTCTTATGCCAACCTCCAGAGGTGCAGTGAGGTTATTTATGTTCAGCTCCCCTCGATCATTTCAAGGGAATGCAAACAGGGCAGTTCTGAATCGTCACGGAACTTCCCTTGGGGTGGAGAGGCTGTGAGAACAGAGAGCTCAAAAGTTACTGAAGACTGAAAATGGCATGAGATCATCACAGGAATAAAAGTCAGGTCAGGTCAAGTTTAATGAAGCTGACATGTGAGTTACCTAAAGATGAACATTCGGAGAAACGCAGGACCATGTGGAGTTCCTGCCGTGCTACTGACTCACAGGGCGCCATTAACCAGTGATGCACAGTGGGTTTCTACGTTGGGTTGAAGCCCAAAATTGTCTGCCTATTTAGGCTGGCTGAGTCTGTAACATCACAGATCAACCAGGACTTCAGCAGGAACTGAGCCGACCTTTTCCTCTTCTCAGTCATGTCCACTCCTCCCACACAGGGCAAACCCCAGACAGAGCCCCTCGTGATGAGTCATATGTGGGAACTGAACCAACAGCTTCCCAGAACCATAAACAGCCACTGTCCATCCTCACTCAGCCCTCATGACTGATTAGCATGCATCTCCCTTGGCCTCTTCTTCCTCGTTTGATTTTTATGGTATCCAAAAGAAAATTTAATTTCTCCCCCATGCGGTTCACGGGACCTGCCTGCATTGGCTCAATCAGCTTTTACGCATCTGCAGTCCTGAGCACTGCCCGTAACCAAGTCTTGTCTGGGGCTCTGTGATGGGGGTGAGGGGGCAAGAAAGGGCACGGATGGGAGGGAAGAGGAGGTCTTTTTCCTGGACAACTTCTATGGGGTCGTCGGAAAAGTCATGACACATTTTTTCAAAGAAAAACAGAAAAATACATCATGACTTTTCCAACGACCCAGTATTTGTCAAGCCAACAAATTCATTTTCTAAAAGGTGCTCAAATTCATGAATCATCATGGAAAAAGCAACGAAACAAGAAGCCAGTTTTCATACATCAAACTGATAATCAGGATAAGAATGACCAGTATTGGCAAGGCTGTGGGAAAACAGGAAGTCTCATGCACTCTCAGTGGGAATGTAAATATGTACAGCTTTTTGGGGAGCAGTTTGTCAATATATAAATGTACCATTCACGTTGGTCCTGAAATTAAACTTCTAGGAATTGATCTTAGGAGGAAAGCTGTATATATGCTCAAAGAAACTTGTTAAAGGGTGTTATGGCTGAAACTGCTGGTGGCCTACCCATTTTCTATCCTCTGCCTCCCATCTGTGTATTTGGTGGTAGTGAGGTGCCTGATCAAAAACTTACATTTCCCAGGCTCCCTTGTCGGACAGGGAGGTCCAATGAAATGTAAGCAGAAGTCACTGGGTGGGACTTGAGGGAAAGTTGTCTCACCCGTCTCCTCCTTTCTTCTTTCTGTTGTCTGGAACATGGACGTGATGGCTAGCATTCCAGCAGCTATTTTGTGACCTTGACGATGGGAACCACACACTA
>NW_017733463.1:0-795 GCF_001890085.2 Hipposideros armiger
CCATTATATTTATAAATAAAAATATTATTATGCAAATACTATTATCCAACGTGTTTTTAAATATATATTTTGATTTTTATATATCAGTTTGCCTTAACTATACATTAAGCAGAAGTCAATACTATAGAGAGTTTATGTATTTGTGCTTGTGTTATATTACATATATATGAATATATAAAATTATAATTGCTAGCACAGATAAAAACATGCATACTCTTCTTAGACGCACAAAATAAATACTTGAATCTATTTCTATAAGAATGTTTAAATATATTATTTTAACATGCTTACTCTATATCTTTAATTCACTCTACACGTGAATGTGTTTTGAGGCAGGACTCCAGGAGAAAAAGAATCTGATTCATGCATTAGGTAAAGAAGCAAATTGCAATTAATGTCTGAAACTCTTGTCTGTATGTCCATACAATATACTTATGGTTGCTCAATGACTAAAGTTGAAACAGTGTGGTAAATGCATTAAGTGAACAACAAGAGAGTAACTATATTTATATTCCTATGTCTGCACATTAATGGCATAAATCCATATATAAACTCATGGAGATAATTTTTGAATAAATTAAACTGCAAATTGTTTGAAAATGTATATATTTGAATGCATTAAAATAGAATCACAAATATTTAACCAATTAATGTATATGAAATGAATAATTACCAATCTGAATATTTTAGTTATCATGTTATGTATTATCTTAATGCACACAGCAAAAGCTAAATTCTGTATCAAAATAAATAAGTAAATAATAAAAGAAAAACTAAGTAGTAAATTCTGAGTCT
>NW_017733463.1:2580-3934 GCF_001890085.2 Hipposideros armiger
GAACATTCTAACATATGCTCATAGCCAAAATTATTTATTGATGTTGCTTTAGTGACTTGGAAGTAAATTTGCAGAAAACAAAAATTGGGATATAATTCTGATAACTGAAGGAAGTCTGAAGCAGTGAGTTTTTGCTCTCCCATTCATTTTTTTCTACCTCGTATTTTTCTAATGTATTTAATTTCATAAAGCTCAAGATTAATTTGAAACAGTTGATTTAAAGTAAACAATCTCTGTAGATGGGTTGTTCAGGGCAATTGAGAAAAATAATTAAGACTTTTATGAGTGGATTTTTAATAAGAGGCATAAATTTGTCATTACACAAATGTTCACACAAAAGTCTACAATTATAAAAGGAATATGCTATGTTTACTTAATTGATATTAATATAATGTATGATTAATAATCTACATCTGTACTTCATAAAGAACCTTACGCCAGAATGGTCCTTATTCATTACTTTTTCTCAAATATCTAGATCACAGACAATTTTCTATACATCTTAATGATATCTGAATGCATTTTAAAAAGTAAATCTTTTGATTTTCAATCTCTACATTGAATCACTTTCTTAAAAGTAAAATTATACATGTGATCAGTAATACCAAGACTATCACCATTTAGTTTGTCTCATATTTGTCCCTTTCTGCTCTCATGAAAACTTCCAGATAAATCAACCCACCAAAATTACAGTGTATTGATTTGTTGGTAAGGCAAAATTACACTGTAATTTAAATTGCATGAGATTAGATGGTAGGTCTTGATATATAGTTCTACTAATGCTCAAAACCACTGATGGAATATCACAATGTTATTAAGAGTTACAAATATGCAAGGCCAGAAAATATAGAGCTCGGTGACTCCAAGAAAAAGATATTAAAAGAGGGCAGCTTGTGGAAATGTTTGTATAAGCTTATACAATTCAGAGTTGAAAAATAGCTGTAATGATACCATGCCAAAAACACTTTAGGGACATGTTAGGAAGCATTACACTAATTATTTTAACATTCTGTTACTGTCAAAATCTTGGCAACTGTTTTAAGTGTTTAGGGAAATATTTGTATAAAAATCTCTTAATATAAGCTAGTGTATACTGTCTCAAATAACAAATAGACAGACCATATTAATATATTTGAAATCATTAGAGCTTCTATTGCTTCTGTACCCCATAATATTTTTCTTGAATAAGAGAAAAATTAGAGTTTAAAAGTCAATTTTTAGGGCCGGCTGAGTGGTACGTTGGTTTAGAGCTGGCTTGTGACGCCAGAGGTTCGGATCCCATATATGAGAGCCAGTGACACTGCCCTCTACAGCTAAGATGCTGAACAACAGCTCAACCTGGAGCTGGGCTGCC
>NW_017733463.1:4994-5922 GCF_001890085.2 Hipposideros armiger
TCATGCTTTATATCTAATACCCCAAGTCTCATATTTCAGCAGCAAAAATCTAAATTTCATTAACTTCTTCAGTTTACTTTATCTGATCCTAGAAATAAAAGACACTGTTTCAAGTTAAAATTTTAAAAAGAAATATTAAATCAATAGACAATATTGCTTTTTTTGTGTAAAAAAAAACTTTCAGTGAAGGTTTCTTTTATAATGTAAGCTTTGTTATATATAAACTAAATTACCTGAATTTATGTGAACCAGTATTTGTTCAGTATGTGTCAGGCATTGCGTTAGGCACTCTGCATATATTATTGCTTTAAACATCACACACATGAAAAGTATGACAGTCACCCTTGTACAGATAAGGATCAGTGCCTTATCTAAGTCTACATAGCTAGTGTCAGTCAGAGTTTGAAACCAATTACATCTGTTTCCAAAGGAGAGCTTCTTTACATTTATCACAAGAGCATAAGAAACACAGAGCTTCCTAGCTGCCAGACTATCATCATTTGGAAATTATGGCTGTTCACTTTACAGATTGTAATTTTCTAGGCTGCCCTCTCTGAAAAGTTAGCTGAAATTTTCTCAGCTCTTTAAAGGTTATAAGTATTCAATTTGATAGTGCTATGGAACTCCCCTCCCTCAGTGCACTTTTGTAGTTTACCATTTTTCCCCTAAATACTGTTAATGCTAATTTAAAATAGAGAAACTTATTTTATGCCATAAATTCTGTGGACCATATGATTTTATCTGTGGTGCTATCATAAGTCACAAATAATCAAGGTAAATATGCACCTAGACATACCCTTCTAGTGTATAAATTGAAGCTTAGAGAAACTAAGTGTGGTGTTTAAAATACATGGTGGAATCTGTAGTCCTCTAGGATACTAGTTCACTGACTTCATCTAAGAATTTAAAAGTGGATTACCTAAGAGAT
>NW_017733463.1:7382-8849 GCF_001890085.2 Hipposideros armiger
AACCGGGGCCCTCTGGCATCCCAAGCCAGCTCTTAACCATCGCGCCACTCGGCCGGCCCTATAGCAACTGTTTTTAATCTGACTTCAACCCTAAGATATCATGCTATACAAGTAGACATTTTGTTCAATAAGTCTTTCTGATAGAGATAGTCTGGAAAGTAAGCTAGCATGAGGAATAGGGCAGTCAAGATTTGGGATGGGGAACAGGGAATTGTATAAAAGATTTTCAATGTATGTGTGTGTATTCACAAGAATGACAAAGAGAAAAATAGGGGTGGGGGAAAGGGAGAGGGAGAGAGGGGATAAAACTGATAACTAATGATAAGGAAAAAAATAAGATTTATTAAGCACTGATTATGTCCTAAGGGCCATGACAAGTGCTTTATACAAGTACTTTACACATACCTGTTATTTAGTCCTGGTATCAACTATATTAAATAATCATTACATAATTATATAGTTACATATTTTAAATGGAAATCAGGACATATTTAGTAAGCAGTTTATCTGAATGTATATAGTTCATAAAAAAGAAGAGATACTGAAACCTGGGTCTGACACTTGAGACCTGACCAAAGTCACCAGGCTAACTTAGCATCCCTTCTTGGAATATTCATAATGACTCTTGGTTCTGTTTTTGAGGCACTTATAAAGTAATTGTCCTTTAATGTTTCTGTCAGTCTGTAAACTTGGATATGGTTAGTAGAGAAATTTTATTATATCTTTACTTAAAACTTAAGAATCCCTATAATAATATTCAAAACACATTTTTTAATCAATGCATTGATGAAGAAACACCTTATGTTTATAGATGTGAATAAACTTGGTTTAAAATAAAGTATACAAAAGGCTGACAATTAAATTCATGAACTCCTCCTAGAAAAAGTGCTACATAGCTCATTGCTGAATATCACTATGGTCACCTTCAAAGTACTCTCCTTGGGAAGCTATGCACTGATGCCAGTGCCTAGTTCACCCTTCAAAGCAATTTTGGAACTCTTTTTCCGGAAT
Organism: Hipposideros armiger; assembly: GCF_001890085.2. Taxonomy (NCBI): domain Eukaryota; kingdom Metazoa; phylum Chordata; class Mammalia; order Chiroptera; family Hipposideridae; genus Hipposideros; species Hipposideros armiger. Next base: position 8,394 of record NW_017733463.1, read on the forward strand.
GGCCATCAGAGCTGTCGTGGTATTACCTTTGATGTCTTGAATGTCATCAAAATATCTTGATTTCAATATTTCCTTTATCTTAGGGTAAAGAAAGAAATAATTGGGGGCCAGATCAGGTGAGTAGGAAGGGTGTTCCAATAAAGTTATTTACTGGCTAAAAACTCTCTCACAGACAGTGCCCTGTGAGCTGGTGCATTGTCGTGATGCAAGAGCCATGAATTGCTGGCAAAAGTTCAGGTTGTTTTCAACTAACTTTTTCATGCAGCCTTTTCAGCACTTACAAATAGTAAGCTTGGTTAACTGTTTTCCCAGTTGGTACAAATTCATAATGAATAATCCCTCTGATATAAAAAAAAGATTAGCAACAAGTTCACAAGCTTCATTGTCAAACCTCATGTGTTCAAATTCCTAAAATTTAAGCAAAAATAATTTTACTTTTAGAGAATTATATTTAAG
>NW_017733463.1:9787-11182 GCF_001890085.2 Hipposideros armiger
TTCTTGCCTAATGATTAGCCTATTCCCTCTGGCTAAAGCTGTCATATATGTCATTAAATAGCAGATTATTTATAGGTTTCAGAATTGAACACCATGAAAGTTGTGGGTGATTCCCTTACCATGTGCTCTCCCTTCTGATCCCTTTGTTACACTCATTCAGTCTTATGACCAATGCTAAGAAAACAGGAAGTTGAAAAATTTTTTTGTTTTTATTTTCAAAATATACCATTTGCACTGTTTTAAAAACTCTTCATTGAATTGTCTGCTGTTCCTAAGATCAAAAGTTCTACTTTTATATTAACTTTCAATAATAGCCATACCCTCATACTCAGATAACCATCTTTTGCCATTTTCCTCAATTCTTACATAGCACAATTTCAAATTCTCACTTTTCTTTGCCATATCAACAAACAGGTAGTCTACCATGACTAAAAACACTCCAGGAAATCCAAACACCTCTTCAGGGATTAAAAGCTTCCCTGGCTATTTTTCATTAATGTTTATGTGAAGCCAAAACATGTGTAAACATTGAAAATGTATAAAGCAATATATTATACTGGTTAAAAGTACATACTCTGAAATCAGGCCTGGATTTCAATATCTTCTGTCTGTTTACTAACTATATAAATTTAGGCAAGTCACTTGCTAATTATGCCTTAGTCTCCCTATGAAATGGAGTCATTATGTTTACTTAATATAATTGCTATGAGGAATACATGGAGTGATATATGTGTGTGTATATACATACACATACACACACACACACACACACACACACACACTCTTGGCATGGTGTTTTGCACATAATCAGTGCTTAATAAATCTTAGTTAATTTGGAAAGGACATCTTAATATGCTCTTTAAATATGTTCAGGATGCCAATAAAAATATTTAAAGAACTTAACATACTTGACTACTTTGAGAGGCTGACAAAGGGTAACAAGACTGAGACATCTTAAAAATTAACTTCCTTAAAATATTTCATACTGTGAAGTAAAATCTCTATTAAAATTTATCTTGCTTGTTATTGATTATTATGAGAAAATGCATGTATTTTAAGGTTTTCAAAGTTTACACTTTGTAGCATGACAAGTGGATATTCCATAGTAAATATGCAATCTAGTTGAGGAAACTAAATGCATACAAAAACAGTGAAGAACGTGAACTTTGAAACAAAAATTCAAATGCACCTACTCTAGACAGAGTGGTTAGGGCTAAGTGGATGTGGAGTAATGGGTAACTAATCAAAACAAGATTTTGAAATATAGCCATGCCGGATAAAGATATAGATGCATAGAAAGATAAACGTTATGAATACAGAGCACCGATTATAAATTTAGAAATTAAAAATTTTAAATGTCACAAAATAATCTACTATATAAAATTAAAGAAAAAG
>NW_017733463.1:11792-12824 GCF_001890085.2 Hipposideros armiger
ACTTGAAACTGATATAATTTGATTAATCAATGCCACCCCAATAAATTTAATAAAAAAAGAGAAAAGTAATTAAAATTGAAAGAATTTCTGAACTTCAGATAATTTTCATCATGAAAGATCATTTCTAAAGAGATTGCTGTAAGATTAAGAAAAGAGATTATGACAACCACAGCCAAGGACAAAATTTATTTAACCTTTTTTTTTTTAAATTTTAGGCAACATTTATTGTTATTGGTTATAATTTTTTTCTCATCTTCACTCTATCTCAATTAATATTGTATATTCTTTAAAGCATCACAGCTTATAACTTTACACAGACTCAGTTGGATCAATTTTGCTGTCATCATTATTTTTTTGGATGCTCATATTGTGACTATATCAGCTCTGTACATGCTGAGCACATGTTTTTAATGATATCCTGCTTCCTCTCAGTGAATCCTTCATTTTTGACAACAGGAGGATCATCTTGAATTCTCCTGTACTAAATAAAAATTCGAGGAGTCTTGAATTCTTTCAGTGTAAAGCAGTTTCCAATCTTATATCTGAATATTTCAGAGAGGTGTATATTGCTCCTCATTACTACTAAATCTATGGATGATGACACCAGGAAATAAGCTAATTAAATCACTGAACAAGAGTCATCTCAAAAAATATTAAAAGATATGAAAAAAGCATGTGTTTAAGCAGATAGTTCCCCTCCCACTTAAAAGTACTGTTACCTGGTTTTCATGATATCTTATTAATATTTTAACCTATTTTCTCTAACTCTGTTATACTATTCTAAATGCTATAATAACCAACAATGAATTAAAGTTGCATTTCCCCCTAAATTTAGCAATCTCCATAGCTGTGATCTCTTTCTGACTCCTATAGCAAGCGCCCTGAAAATGGTTCTGAAATATTCAGAGACTCATCATGTTGTTATCACTTGGTCACTTACTGATTGAGGGGGAAAAAGGTAGAAAACCTCTCTTCAAGTGAACACTAAGTAATACACAAGCATAAAAAGATATAGCATCTTAGCTAATCTCT
>NW_017733463.1:13759-15690 GCF_001890085.2 Hipposideros armiger
ATATAGATGATAATCCAGAATAAATAATCCAGAAATCAAAAAAATATTTGAAGAAAAATTAAAATCAACTAAGAAGCCACATTTCAGCTAACTCACTAATCAACTACAAGATTAGAAAAAAAGATATTTTCAAGTGTGGTAGGCCTCAAAAATATTTGTTTTACTCTTCTATTATGATGATGTTAATAAAGTGTATAGTAACAAATATGTGGCAGAAAATCAAGAAGAAAATAATATCTGGTATTCAGAAAACAGGAGTTACAGAACAGAAGGGAGCCTAAGGAAATTCTGAGAATAAAGATGAAGAAAAGCCCTGAGGACAGAAGATTCCAGGAGAGATTTCCCCTGGGAAAAGAGAATCAATAGGTAGTCTGATGAATGATGAATTTGACAGTACTGAAAAGTAATTTTCAGTTTTATGGGAGAGCTTGGAGAAAAACCAATGCAAATAAATAAAAAATTATGTTCAAAATGTGGAATTATTAACTCCAAGGAAACTAAAATTATGTATTATAATGCATACATAATTTCAATATACTACAGACTTAAGCGAAAATAATAGTGCCAAGATCATGTAAACACAGAATATAGTACTAACCTCTGTCCATTTTTAAATTGGTTTGTTTTTTTGTTGTTGAGTTGTATACTCATACATCTTTTATATTTTGGATATTAGCCTCTTATCAGAGGTATTGTTCATAAATACCTTCTCATATTTGGTTGGTTGCCTTTTTGTATTGTTGATAGATTCTTTTGTTGTGGAGAAGCTTCTGAGCAGATACTTCTCTCAAGAAGACATAATGCTAAACTTCACTGGCTATTAGGAAAATATAAATAAAAAACCACAATGAGATACCACCTCACACCTGTTAGAATGGCTGTCATCAGCAAGACAATAATGAGCGTTGGAGAGGCTGTGGAGAAAAAGGAACCCTCATACATGGCTGGTGGGAATGTAAATTGGTACAGTTGCTATGGAAGGCACTGTGGAGGTTCCTCAAAATAGTAAGAATAGAATTACCATATGACCCAGCAACCCCTCTCATGGGTATCTACCCCAAAAATCTGAAAACATTTATCCATAAAGATAAAATGTGCTCCCATGTTCATTGCAGCATTATTTACAGTGGCCAAGACATGGAAACAAAGTGTTCTTTAATAGATGACTGATAAAGAAGATGTGGTGTATATACACAATGGACTAGTACTCTGCCATAAGAAAGATGAAATACTGCCATTTGTGACAACATGGATGGATCTTGAGATTTTTATACTAAAAGAAAGAAGTCAGTCAGGAAAAGTGGAGAACTGTGACTTCACCCATATGTGGGATATAAAACTGAAAGCAACAAAGGAACAAGACAAAAAAACAAAAACTCATAGACACAGATGACAGTTAGTGGTTACCAGAGGGTAAGGGGGAAGAGGGGTGGCAGAAGAGGGTAAAGGGGATCAAATATATGGTGATGGAAGGAGAACTGACTCTGGGTGGTGAACACACAATGTGATATATAGATGATGTATTATAGAAATACACACTTGAAACCTATATAATTTTACTAACCATTATCACCCCAACAAATTTAATTTAAAAAAATTATGCAGTACTCACCAAAAAATGTTATAGTTAATTAGGAAGTGTATGCATATCTTTGTAGGGTTGAGAGAGGAAACTATTACATAAAAAAGCAGAATTATTATTCAGCAATATCTAAAATTGGATGGAGTAGAGGGAAAGGAAAATTGTTCAAGAACAAGTTGTGTATAATTATTAAATCTTCCTTACAAAATGTCTAAAGTTAAGAAGATATACTAAAAACATGTTATTTGAAAATGTGGAGAAAAATATCATCATAAGCATCTAAAACAATTTAAAGTAATTTGCTTTTGGGACTAGGAATTAGAGCAAGAGTTAGGAGAGCTCTGATTTG
>NW_017733463.1:17900-20366 GCF_001890085.2 Hipposideros armiger
GTTGTTTTGATAAAAGATGCCATGAAATAAATTTAGGTCATGTGAAGGAACAGGGTCCCAATCATCTTAAATCATGTCTAGAGGGCTACTTGTTCAGGCAAGGAAAGCTCCCAAAGAGAGTGAAACACTGCATTCCCCCAGGTTGAGCAGGAGACCTTAAGTGATTAGCTGAAGGAGAAAGAAGCACCAGCAAAGGAACTGCAGTTGAGAATCCCAGAGCAGTAAATTCACATATCCTAACTTCATAGCGTAAGCTGAAGTGCATGTTACAAGGCTTCAATCTGTGCCCTATTTTCAGTGTAGGTTAGTGACCTTAATTTTTGAAATCAAAGTAGTAAGAATGATTTAATATCCCTGTTCAGTTGTTGGTAATAGCCCATACTCTGTTACATTAATATTAGTACAAAAATATTGCTTCCTACATCTTTTCATATGATAGATACTCAGTCTGAACTGGCATTATGTGTAGTTTATGTAAGTCCTATATTGTCCCATATCATACCATTGCTTAAAACTTTTCAGTATTTTCCTTATCAACACAGAATAAAATCCAAATCCCTTACAAAGCCTTGTATGACCTGATCCCTGCCTTTCCTCCAATAGCTCCTAATGCTCTTCTGTCACCTTGACTTTTGAATGCCTTGACTCTTATATGCCTTCTTTCATTTTCATATTTTGCTGTCTTTATAACACTACCCTCCTAACACCAACTTCAAAAACTTAAATGGTACCTTCTTCATTTTTCACCTTAAATTCCATTGATACTTTTCTAACAACACAAAAAATACATATTTCAGCATTCCTCCAGTTATTCTTTTTTTTATACCTTTGTTTTTTTCTTAATGACACGTATCCTACTTTATGGTTTTTACTGTGTTTGTCTATTTGATTTTTTCTGTCTCCCCCACGAGAATATAAACTTGATGACAGGACAAATTTTGATTATACTGTTCACCATTTCTTCACTAACACTTAGGATCACTGAACAGTGACTTAATAAATGTTCTTTAAATTAATGGAGGTGATAAATTAAGAAAGGAAAAGGAGAGAGGGAAGAAGGAAGGGAGGAAAAATCTGTGAACTTAGAAAGCTCTGTAATACCTTGGTGATACTGTCAAAGTAGAAACTATTAGGAAATAATGAAAAACAATGACTAATAAAACAAAAGGCTGGTAAACTGGTGGAAGCTATGGTATGAAATTTATTTCCAATGTCTGAGTAATTTTTCCTAATCCCTGCACCTTTCCACACTATTTTTGTGAAAAGGAATGTGGGATAGAATTACTGACAAATAAAAATTAATTACATTTTATAAATGGAGAACATGAAATTTGGTGGACTGGAACTCTTAGTGATATTTTTTTCTTAGTGANTGAAGTACAACTTTTGAATAAGTTATATGTTTGGAAGTATATTTTCATTTCAAATTAGTATACCAATTTTGGATTATCTTACATTAAATCATTATTTAATACTATGTAAATACAGGTGGAAATCAAGAACAATTTCTTGATGAAAGAAGATGTAACATAACTCACAAATGTGCTTTAAACATTTACCATTACTTTCCTATGAATCAGAGCTGGAGACTGTCACTTAGAACTATTAGAGCAATGAATACATATTAAAATGTAATAACTAAGACTTCGTACTTTTTCATTTGATACATATTTATTAAAATACGCACTTTTGTCCTAAGAGTTTATGGTCTAAAACAGGAGAGAAAAAATTCATTGGCATGATGGAATATGATGACTGCTGAAAATATCTGCAGTCAGGATGGAATGAAAGCACACCGAGAGAGCTACCAATCTGGCCTCAACTTCAGAGAAGGCTTTATAAAATAATTGATTTTCAGTTTCATTCTAAATAGTGATTAGGTGTCAGCTTGAAAAAGATCACAGAAAGAGCCCTCTCTTTTTGCCACAAGTCATTCCTCATTAAGTTTTACTTCACATTTCTACTATGTTCACAATCACTGCTTCTTAATGCTTTTAGATTTTTCAAGAGTTCTTAATTTAACACATCTTAAAATTCCCTAAAGGCCTATCTGTGTTTTGTTTTCTTAAATTGGCATAGAACAATGTCTCATCAGTTTGCTAATCAGATTAGCTTAAGAGATTTTATTTGAGAATCATATAATAGCCAGAGATAAGTGGATAATTACAATTAAACATTAATACTGAAATAATGAGGGCACAATACAGGTAAGCAATTAACTTGTGTAATGTTTTTATAAAATGGTCTTCATGAAAAGGTTAATTTTTCCCAAGGCTTTGCAGTGTAGCTCAGGACTATATATAAACATGGTATCTTAATGCTTTTCAAATGTTTATTGTTTTCCCTATCATAGTATTAATTTTAGAGAATATACATGTATTTATTTACATGGCATGTTTGGCAATGTATGGATACATAATATATGTTGCATAATATATGCTCTTCAAACATTCCATGTAATTGTAC
>NW_017733463.1:23011-24476 GCF_001890085.2 Hipposideros armiger
GCCGTCCAGCTCCAGGTTGAGCTGTTGTTCACCATCTTAGCTGTAGAGGGCAGTGTCACTGGCTCGCATGTGGCATGCGAACCCAGGCCATGCTGCTCAGAGCTGGCGTCCCAAGCCAACTCAACCAAAGTGCCATTCAGCCAGCCCCGGACTTTTTAAATAGTTTTATACTAAATATCTTTCTTCTCAATATTATTAACTACATTTCAAATGTTAAACCTATGGACTGAGGCTTTTCTACATCTCTTTCATAACGATCCTTCGAGTATCAATGTTGTAGAAAAGAACAAAAGACATACTGAGATTTTTTTTCTCCTTTTCTAAGTTCAATTGTGTTTAAAAAAGCATTAGTCAAAGAAGGCAACTGTGTATGCTTTTAATAATTATAGAAGTCTCCTTTAAGCCTGTTATTTGGGAATCTATATACTTCAATGGAATCTTTATCTACACTGTTGTTTTCATAAATTAAGTAATTAACATATGGAAGTCTTGTTCACCAAAGGTGGTTTAGAAGATAAAGCGTCTGATCTGATTTTTATCCAAGTCTTAACTGAGTTCTATAGGAACTATGTTCTTAATCTCAGAAATAAAATTTTTAAAAATCACATATTTATCTGTTACAAAAACAAAAAAAACTCTGTCCCCATTATAATAAGGAAGGCATACATATTAGTCATAGTATTCTATATTATCCATTTATAAACCATAAACATGCAAAGCACTTTTTGTCAAGCCATGTAAAGAGGTTATTATTGTATTATTAAGATAATGCTATGCTTTGTGTATATCAGTATAATACTACACTTGATAACTTGCTGAGGACTAAGATATCACCTTAAGTACAAAATATTTTGAAGGATAATTTTTAAAATGCTTTGGGAATTCCAAAGGAATTATTTGATGCAGAATATGCCATCAAATAGGTCATAATTTCCTTGTGCAAGTAACTTGATTATAATTAGGGCAACGTTGTTGGTATATACTTTATCAGAATGCGGAATTACAGTATATAGAGAAGGGTGAGATTAAAATGAACTGTAATAAGAAAGGTTTTATGGCAGAATTGACATGTGCTGAATCTTGAAATACATGTAAGATTTGAAATGGTAGAAATGAGAGGAGAAAGCAATCTGAGTCTGAGAATATGAGCATAAGATATAGGCTACTGAAAAAGATACCTCTCTAAGAGTCTAAGTGAATAAAATGTTAATATATTGCAAAAGTGATTTTTATACCCATAACAGTTATGACCTTATAAAAGTGACACAAAAGTGATTACTAGTAGCAAATTATAGAGGCAATGCTAACAGTATTTGTTTTACTTGTAAGGCAATTATCAATGGTGATTAAGTTTTAAGTAATTAAACCAAAGCTAAATTATATTGATTTAACTAATACTAATGAACTATTAATTTATTCTCAAACACATTTTATTGAATGCCTATTGTGGGCCAGGGAAGTGGAT
>NW_017733463.1:25631-26651 GCF_001890085.2 Hipposideros armiger
CCTAGAAGTCTATGAACTCACCTAATTAACAGATTCCCCATTTCCACTACCAGCCTGTATCTCCATATGTAGTATTCTTCAAGTCAGTGAATGTCTATAATATGCATTCATCCAATTATCGATCATAGAACCATAGATACTATTATGCTTCCCACTCAGTCACCCCTGAAATATTACCAGGGACCAACTCTTGTGAAGTCTACCTCTAGACTACATACATTTGTCTCCATTTCAGTGATTATTAATTAATTTGTCACCATCTTCAATAACCAATTTTTACATTGTGGCCAGAATGAATTGTCTAATTGGAAGGAAAGAGTTTACAGTCAGTTCTGAATGTGGCCTTTCATCTAGCTTCAGCAGCTTTCAAATACCAGACATTTGCTCAATGTTCACAAGAAAAATTGGAGGCATCTATAGAAGTATACCTACACTGGATTCAAGACAAATGATAATCTGCTTTATGCACCCACACTTTATTATTCTTTTATTAATTACATAGCCAGCAGCCAGTATTGAGGAGATAGTTACTCTAGAGAATTAGAGCTAATTAAACCTAAAATTGCAAGGTCTATAAGACCAAGCAACTTCAGACATGATGGTTTCCCCAACTCAGGTGGTCCTTATCTACTTAGGTTCATTTTTGATTATTGCATTTCAAGTATAGAATTACTGGAATATTAAACACTGCTGGGCTGTCACCATAAAATCTGTATTGTTGCCTATCTTGTATCCTTTATTAAAGTAATCTTGGTATTAAGTGAAGCCTCTTTTGCCTTGTGAATTTAATTAACAAGTTGACAAATGACCACTGTTATTACTCAGCCAGAGAGGATAATATAATACTATTTAAATTTTATTTCATTGTGTTTTCTTTCTAAAAAATCCTACAGTATCTGCCTAATGTTATCAAGATAAACTCTAAACACTCTAAAATATTACTTCTAAAAATTTCATGATTTGGCCTACACCTATTTCTCCAATATTACCTCTTATATTAATAGTATATTGGCTTAAATT
>NW_017733464.1:0-2376 GCF_001890085.2 Hipposideros armiger
ATTTACTGAATAATCAAAGTCAACTACCCAATGAATGAATAATAGATAAATTAAAATGATCAATTTCTATTCTCAAATATTTTCACTAGTATACCACTTACAGCCCTTACAGAAGAAGAGAATAAAAAGGCATGGGAGTATAATTTAAAATTACCCACTTAAATATAAAGTACATATATATTCTCTCTGAATGCTCATGTTTTATCTTAAATGATTATATGAACTTTACATTCTACTTCATAATGTAGTTGCATTTATTTTAATATGAAACACTTTAAATTGCTTGCTGTAGAATACACTGAGCTCCCTAGAAATATATGCCATGTTTATTCTAGAGCTTTGTGCATTTCTAGGAACATAGTCATCTACTACATGTGTATTTTTAATTGTGGCAGAGTAATAACATACTTTTTGCTCATAATATAAAGAATTTTATGACCAGGAATAAAGATTTTGAAGGCATCATGTTCTAATGAGCGCACTGCAAGTAGGATATGAATGTGCTGTCAGTTTTATGCATTAAATTTTGATAAGTGCAACATATGTAGCACATTTAATATTAAATCAAAAGAAAAGTTCTTCATAGAATGCAGTGCGGTAAACCTATAGTTACTTAATGAAATTATCATAGTCTCTATTGCTGAGTAGAATATAAATTCTAAAAAATTGCTGAGACTTGAAAGTATGTACTGAAATTGAGAAGAAATTCTATTCCATGGAATCACCCCTTTACTTCCATTTGAGCCATATCTTCCTTATGACCGTTCCTTAAATGTGCCTCATTCAGTCACACGCTTGCATTGTCACTTGATCTTCTTGCTTTGCTGGTAAAGTTCTACTCACGTTCATCTTACTTGGAAACAACACTTCCTGAAAGAGGCTTTCTCTGGTCCTCCGTTTCCTTACCATTTCTGACTGACATTCTATATCATCCTGTAGTTTTCAGTTTTTCCTGCCATATTGTGAACTCCATGGGGAAGGAACTGTCTTTTGTTAAGATTTGTGTCTTCATTGTCTAGGACAGCAATTGTCACTTGGTAGGTTCTCAATAAATATTGTAAATGAATGAATAATCATTGACTATTGAAGTACAACTTAAATCTCAGTAATAACAGGAATGATTATTGTATTATAATAATACAATGGAAATAAAAGTGAAATTTAGAATTTGCTTTGAACAGTATATTTTTTCTTTTTATCTGAAACCTTAAAATGAAATGAAGGCTATGTAACAGAAAGCCAACCAGTGATTCTACACCCTACTGATGTAGGTACATAAAACAAAATGAGAGCCTCTATGTTGTCCACAGCAGCTACAAAGACATTTACAAAAATATAATCAAATAAAGCCAAGTCCTTAAGAGCAACTAATTATGTAGATGTGACTGCAATTTTCAAACTACATTCGTTATCGGATGCTTTACTCAAAATGAGACAACATAGTCTGTGATTTCTTTTTTCTTGTTTGACATTTGTCTGATATTCATTTGTAAGGCACAATTTTAAGTAGAATATTAGCTGTGCATGCAGCATTGTTTTACTCTGGCCTACTGGAAGTTGTCTTTGATGTTCTTCTTTCTCGTTTTAAACAAAGTGAAGCTTTAATGCTAGAATGCTTGCTTTAACCATTAACAAATATTTATGGAATGTCTACCATGTGCTAAAAATTTTTCAAGAAGCTTCTTCTTAGGAATTTATTGATGTTCCACTATCTTGCTATTTTATGTCCACTATGGCTTATATGTAATGCTGATGTATTGTATTTGTTTTGTAATATGAATATGATGTAGTTGATGTGAACCCTTATACCAGAGAGCAGACCAGATTCCAGGACTACTCCACGGCTGTTTTTTGTGGTCTGTAGTAAAAGCTTTGTTAAATTCAAGACATGCTGGCCTTCTTAAGTCTATAGCATTTGATGATATTTTCTTAGATGTTGAAATCAATACAAAATATCATGCTTATTATAGTAGTTTCACTCTCTTACTAGTAACGGACCTTATATACAGAGAAGATACAGCTACATATAGTTTTCCCCCCGTTTTTATTGTGGTATAATTGACATACAACAGACTACATACATTTAAAGTATACAATTTGATAAATGTGATGCAATTTCATATGTAAACATCTATGAATCCAACCATCACTACAATCAAGATAGTGAATCTATCCATCACCTCTAAAAGTTTTCTGATGCCCCTTTATAATTCATACCTCACAGCTGTTCCCTCTCACAGCCCTGCCCAGGGAACCACTCATCTGTGTTCTATCATTATAGAATAGCTTCTGTGTTTTAGAATTTTATAAAATGGAATTAAACAGTATGAACTAATTTTGATCTTGCTTCTTTCACTCATCAATATTATTTTGAGG
>NW_017733464.1:5795-12448 GCF_001890085.2 Hipposideros armiger
CTAAGATGCTGAACAACAGCTCGACCTTGAGCTGGAGAACAAAAGGACAGCAACTTGTTGGTTCCCATCCCCCAATTCCCCAATTAAAAAAAAAACTAAAAAAAAAAAAAAAGAGAGTGATGAGGATAAAGAATAGAAGCTGTGTAGGGTTGAGACCTGGGGATCTCCAAAAATGAGAGATGGAGGCTAGTGAGCTAATTTCATTTATCCCTTTCCTAATGTTTGTTGGTTTGATACACATGCCAATATTTTAAATTTTCCCATATTAATTTAAAGTTCTACTTTAAATTAATGACCCTCTAATGACCAGTTTCTTTTTCTCTGTCCATCTAGTAAAACCCATATGATTCAGCATATTTGAAAACAAGGTGCTATTTATTTCTTCCTCCAAGAAAGTCTCTATGTTGTCCATACTTGCACCTGTCCAAATAAAACAAAGCTTTCTGAACAGTTGTACAGATCCTCTGCACTCCTCCATATAACTCTGCCAGCTGATAACTTTAGAAATCATTTATTTATCCCTCCACCCATCTCTCTCTTTCCTCAAACTCTTGTTTCATTGGGTTGCATGGTACTTGGAGTGCCATTAACAGTGTCCCTTCTAGCAGGAATGCCCTATTCCACAATTGTATTACATGTTCCTGGACGGTCATTCATTACCCAGTAGATTATCAGTTATACACTTAGGCCCATGACAGCATAAAATGAGGTATTCTTCCCATCTTCCTTTGCTTTCTTTTCCCCCTCATCTTGAAGTTTCTACTTCAGATCAATTTTTCATTAGTTAAGAGTCTTTTCTCAAGTACTTTCCTTGGATAGAGCACATGAATTATATACTTTATGATTTCCTATACGGTCTCAAAATATTTCTTTCTCTTTGACACATGAATACCATCTGGACTGGGTATGGGATTGTCTAGTTACACAGTTTTATGTGTTTGTTGATGCTGTTTTGCTGTTCTCTCGCTTCCAATTTTGCACAAGAGAACCCCAAACACTAGTAGGTTTTCCCTTTGTAAGGAATCTATACTTTCACCTGTGCTGCTGCTATTTTTCCCATGTTCTCAGCATTCAGGAGGCTTACAGGATATGCCAAGTGTGTGTCTTTTCTCATCAAAACAGTCTGGAGCTCAGCAAGCCTTCTCAGTTTGTAGATGCAGGTCTTTTTTTCACCACAGATTAATTACCTCCTATTATTTAATTATTGCCTTTCTTCCATCTGCTCCATTTTATCTTTCTAGTATGCTTATCATTTTTATTATGGATTTCCTGGATCTGTGCTACAATTTCTTTCTTATACTTCAGCATTTCCATCACCTTATATTTTTGCCCTTGGTCTTCCAGGGTCTGAATTTGGCCTCCAAGGTGATAGGCTCTTCCTCCAAATATGCTACTAACATGTTTTTTTAAAGATTTTTATTGGGGAATTGGGGGGATGGGAACAGTGCTGGGGAATTGGGGGGAGGGGAACAGACAAGTTGCTGTCTTTTTGTTCTTCAGTCTAGTTGTGGAGGACGTTGCTTCACTGACCCAAGNACGTGAAGTATAGATCAGCATTTATTTATTGTTTATTTTTTTGCATATTGTTATTAGTTGTTCCAGTACTATCTGTTTAAAGCCTATCCGTTCTCAACTTATTTGCCTTTGAAACTTTTGTTAAAAATCTGCCCGTGTATGTTAGGGTTTGTTTTTGTGTTTTCTACTATGTTCTATTGACCAATTTGCTTATCTTCATATGAATATCACACTGCCTTGATGACTGTAGCTTTATAATACATCATGAAAACATGTGAAGTTACCCTGTATCGGCCCACTAGTGTTAGAGCCACCATAACAAAATACACAGACTGGGTGGCTTAAATTACAGAAATTTATTTTTTCACCGTTCTGGAGGCTGGAGTTCTAAGATCAAGGACTCAGCAATGTTGGTTTCTCCTCAGGCCTCTTTCTTTGGCTTGCATATGGCTAACTTTTGCTGCCTCTTTAAATGCTCTTTTCTCTGTGGGCACTACACTGATCCCCGGTGTCCCTCCCTCTCCCTATAAAGACATCAGCCCTATTGGATTGGCAACCCCCATCCATGAACTCATTAAGCCTTAATTATTTTCTTAAGGGACAGATCTAAAACAGCCACATTGGGGGTTAAGAATTCAACAGAAATTTTGAGGAAACATAATTCAGAATTCGGTTCATAACACATTCCATTTATTTTCTTTTTTTCTTTTTATTATACGTTTTTTGTTTTCCCCAAGTTTTTTTTTACTCTTTCAGCCCTTGGCATTTCCATTCAAATCGCTGAGTAGCTTACTGATTTCTTCAAAAAAAGACTGTTAGTGTTTTGGTTGGAATTATGTTGCATCTCTAAATCAATTTGGTAATAATTTACATATTTAAAAATTGAGTCTTCCAACACACTGCTTTCATACAATCTGACAATCTGTATTTTTAAAATTTTTATTAAATTGATTGGGGTGACATTGGTTAGTAAAATTATATAGGTTTTAAGTGTACATTTCTATAATATATCATTTGTATATTGCATTGTGTGTTCACCACTCAGAGTTAGTTCTCCTTCCATCACCATATTTGACCTCTTTACCCTCTTCTACCACCTTTGAATCATGGTGTTTAGACCATTTACATGTAACATAATTAGCTCTAAGTCTATCATGTTATTTTGTATTCCACCTGTGCTTTGTTACCTCTTCATTTTTTTCTGCATTCTTTGGAATATTTTTTATTATTCCATTTCATCTCCTTTAGTGGCTTTTGTGATTGATTTTTAAAAAATAATTACAGTGGTTGCTTTGCTATATTAGTTGTTGCTTTGGGATTTATAGTATAAAGCTTGAAGTTTTTACAGTCTACTTTCTAGTGATAGTATACCAATGTATACATAGCATTAAAAGCCTTAAAATACTATTCTGTTTTCGTTCTTGGCCTGTATGCTATTGTAATATATCTCACATATATATTTTATAAACCCCACAATGTATTATTGTGATTGTTTTAAAAGTTAGTCATCTTTTAAATAGTTTTAAATAATAGGGATATATTATACATTTACCATACAATTACCATTTCTACTTCTTTTTGTACTTTTATATAGGTCCTTATTTCCAACCTGCCTGCAGAACAGTCTTAAGCATATAATTTCTTGCAAGTCTGCTGGTGAAGGACTTTTTTTTATTATTTTTACTTTTATATGTGTCAAATTAGCTTTTGAATTACATTTTAACTTGGTATAGAATTTTCACTTGATATAGATTTTTTTTTCTTTTCCTACTTAAAATATTGCTCCATTCTCTTCTTGTTTACATGGTTCTGTATAAGAAAACTACTGTCATCTTTATCTTTGTACTCTGTACTTAGTGTGACTTTTTTCTCAGCCTGTTTTAAAGATGATTTTTCTCTTCATCACAGACTTTGAGCAATATAATTATAATGTGCCTAGATATAGTAGTTGTCTTAATGTTTCTTGTGCATATTGAATCTATGACTTTGTAGTTTTTATCAAATTGGGAAAATTTGGGGCCATTGTGTCTTCAAATATTGTTTTTTATGTCATACCTTTCCCTCATTCCTTATGGAGACACCAATTTGTACACAGTGCACGTACACTAGACCATCTTCAGTTGTCCCGTGTCTCTCTGATGCTCTTTTCATATGAGCTTTTTTATTATTTTTATTTTCTGTGTTTCATTTTGAATAGTTTCCATTTCTATGCCTTTATGTTCATACAATGTTTCTTCTGCAATATCTAATCAGCTGTTAATTCAATCCAGGGCAGTTTTCCTCTCAGACAGTATAGTTTTCACATCCAGAATTTCAGACTAGGTCTTTTTTTATGTCTTCCATGCCTTTATCCTTTAAACATTTCAAATAAAGTTGAAATAACTGTTTCATGTTCTTTTCTGCTAATCCTAACATCTTTATCAGTTGATTTGATTTTGATTTATTCATTGTTTTCCTTCAGTGTGTGTTATATATTGTCCTATTTATTTTATTAATACACATTTTGAAACCTTTATTTAAATGCCAGGCATGGTAAATTTTACCTTGATGGGTGCTAAATATTTTGTATTCCTATTACTTATCTTGAGCTTCGTTCTAGGATGAAGTTATGTTACTTAGAAACAGTGTAATAATTTTGTGTCTTGCTTTTAAGGCTTATTACACAGAATCAAATCAGTATTTTCTTTTCCCCTAAGGCCAGTTTTTATCTACTTTTGAGACAACACCCATCCGAGAATTCTACCTAATGCACTGTGACTTAGGAGGTTTTCCAGTGCAGTTGATGGGAACGAACACTGTTCCCGGCCCTGTTTGAGCAGGCGGTCCTGTTCCCTCAGAGTTTCTCGGTTGTTCTTTATCCAGGCTCAGGGAATTTTCTCACAAAAGTGCCATTGTGGGAATTTTTGATCCATGTAGGAGACTGGGAAACACCAGGGCAGCCCAAGGTCGAGGAGAGCCACTTTGAGAAGGCAGGCTCACACCCAGGCAGCTGACTCACCCACCAGTGTCCCTGCTACAGAAACGGAAACAGCTCTGTTCTCCTGAGGATTTTGCTTAGTCCCATTAGGCTTTGGGCCTGTCACCATCTACCAAGGGACATGGGAGGAGTCACACCCACCTGTGTATCAGGTGATAGACCCACAGACCTCAGTCCTGGAGTGGTCTCTGAAGCAGCCCAAGAACCATCTCCTGTCCCTCTTAGCTGCAGCCCCAGATCCCCTGGAGGTAAGCCTGCCAAACTCCATCAGACTATAGGTCCTGTAAGAGGGCAGAGGCTGTTCTAGCTGCAGTCCAGAAATAGTGTTGCCTGCACAGGAAACCTGTAGGAGACACTCCCCTCTCCCTTGCCCCTCTCCCCCTGCAGATCCTGATAGGCACTGTACATGGAACCATCTTCCTAACTGCCATAGGCTGCCAGTAGCACTGAGTCCTACCTGCAGCCCCAGAGATGCTGAAAGGACCCTCTATACATGGCTCCAAACCCCTTCCAGCCACAGTCCACAAGCAAGCATGTTGGCACAGGGACCTGGCAGGAGACCTGCTCATCTGTGCTCCCAGAGATCCTGAAAGGCCCTATACTTGGCTCTAGTTCCCTCATAGCCACTATCTGCCAGCAGTTCTGAAGGGCCAGGTCACAGCAGGAGATGCTCCCATCTGCAACACGGAAGATCCTGAGGGGCCCTATACCTGGGCCCTAGCCCCTGATAACCGTGGTCCGTGAACAGTCCTGCTGCACAGGGGTCCAGCAGGAGACACTCCTGGCTCAGCCTCTGAGGTCCTGGAGGACCCTATAATTGGCTACAACCTCATCACAACAAAAGCTTCTCAGCAGACTTGCCAGCCCCGGGATTAGACGGAGGCACTTCTGTTTGTGCTCAGAGCATATACCCTGCCCCATATTCTCCCAGCCAATCCATGAACTCTCCTTCCAGCATAGGTGCCTGGTGGGATGGATACACACACCTGCACCAGGAGATTCTGAAAGGGCAGTATATACATGGCACCAGCCCCTCCAGCCATGGTCAGAGACAAGTGCAGCCCACCCAGGACCTGGCGGGAGGACATGTCCATCTGTGTCTCTGTAACCATGTCTGTACAACTCATAATTAGTTGTGGAACCAGAAACAGCCCTGGGGTTTGGTTCCAGCCCCTCTTGCCCACGGTCACGGGCCAGTCTGGACCACCAGGGAACTACTCAGTGGCGAAGCAGCAGCCCTCCCAGGAACCTGGTGGGAGTCACACTCACCATGTACCTGATAATAGGCCAGCTATCTGAGGACCCAAGTGGACCCAGCCACAGAGACTTGCCCTGGCCTCACCCTTTTAAACAAACTAGAGACTGGAGGTAGTCCCATTCACACACGGACTTGAAAGGAAACATGTCCACCTGTCTCTGGTGAAAAGCCCTTCCAACCGTAGACCCCAGGGCAGACCCAGAAAGATCCTGGTAGCTGGCTATACTCCAGCAGTACTATGACTCAGGAAGTAGCCCATCAGCCCAGGGAACAGAGAGGAGAAGGTCTTTATCTGCTGGAATCAGCTTGTAAAGACTGGAAGAAGTGTTGGCTCCTTCAAATGCATTGACTCAAACGTGAGGTTACACAGATCATGAAGAATCAGGCAATTGTGACACCACCAAAGGAAACTAAAGCTCCAGTAATTGACCTGAAAGAAATGGGTATCTACGTATTACCTGACAAAGAGTTTAAAATAATTATTCTGAAGACACTCAATAAAATGCAAGAGAATGCAGATAGACGATAAAAACAAAATCAGGAAATCAGTGCATGAACAATTTTAAACATTTTGCTGATCTAGAATTATTAAAAATATTTCATATCATTGTGTTCACATTTGTAGCTGTTAGACTTATTTTCAATCACATTGCTGTATATAGAATTTATTAACAAGCTATCAATAGTATGTTACACCCAGAGTTTTCAGTAGTATATCTAGATAGTAAAGGACTGTGAGGCAGGTGTCTTTCAGTGTATATGTGTGTGTGTTGAGGGGGGCAGATTATTGAAGTAGGGTTTTGAACATGATGCATTTGGAATATCTTTTAAACATCCAAGTGGAGTGATCAACTAGGTAGTTGAATATATAAGTGTGTAGTTGGAGGGATAGTTCCAAGCTAT
>NW_017733464.1:14763-32984 GCF_001890085.2 Hipposideros armiger
TCCTTTAGGAGGTGTGTTTCAATGGAAATACGTTATGAATCTGTGACTTATTTTCCTTTTTTGTCCTGTAGTACCTACCCTCCAACGGTGTCCACATCCTAACAGAAAGCTGTGCATATATTTTGATACATGGCAAAAGGGAATTTGCATATATGATTCAGTTAAAGTCTGCGATGGGCAAATGATCCTGGATTAAGTGGCTGAGCTTGATGATGACCACTGGTCCTTATAAAAGGGATGAGAGAGGAGTTAAAGTTAGAGGAAGCGACATGACCACAGAGTAGAGAGAGAGAAGGTGATGTGAAGACAGAAGCAGGAGAGATTGATTTCAAGATGCTACATAGCTGGCTTTGAAAATGGAGTAAGCACCCGTGAGTGAAAGAATGAAGGTGGCCTCAAGAAACTGGGAAGAGCAAGGAAATAAAATAGATTCTATCCTAGAGCATCCAGAAGGAATGCAGCTCTGTTGATACCTTCATATTAACCCCCAAGACCCATTTTAGGCTTCTTCAGAACTATAAACTAATAAATTTGTATTATTTTAACCCATTAAGTTTGTGATGATAATTTTCTTTTCAGGGCATTGGGGCTCAGGTGTGGATTTGAGTTTACATTTAGAGTCAGCCGTCATAAAGTGACAGCAAGTGGTGTAGAAGTAGACAAGGCATAGTTCACGTCTGGGACAAATAGCAGAAGTCACTCTGCATGTAGCTTCTGTACCCATTCAGTCTTAGGCCGATACAGTAATTGGTCCATGGGTTCCACTCTGTCTTGCTCTCTTCACAGTTAGAGAAACTGAACGCACTAACATGGGGCCAGTACTAGTTTTCTCCATGGGGTTTTGGAAGTTTCTGCTTTGTAAGCTCTTTCAGGAGTCTGCAGGTGACCAGGTTTGCCCTAGATGCCTGATTCAGTTTTCATGTGTTTCCTCAATCCTCAAGGCAGGAGCTCCACACAAGGTTTTTCTTGGGATCCAAAAAAAACCCCAGACCTCATTTCATCAAGCTGTGTATTACTACAAGAAGGTCAGGAGAAACAAACAACTTGAAGTTAGAGTTGCAGGAGAAGTACTATTTGTTTCAGATAGTAATTTATAATATTATGTAGTGATAATGTAAATAATAATTAAAGTGGAGAAATAATGGGATATGGACAGAAACCCAGATCAACTGAAATCCAGAAAAGGCAAAATTCATGAGTATTTAAGTGACCTTCAAACCAATGAGAATATTTTAGAAAAAAATAAGTAATTTGCTCCCATAATGACACTTCGTATCATAAAAACTAAATATTTAAATGTTAGAAAAAAAGGAACCTACTGAAAGTCATCATAGAAAATTTGGGAGAATTATATAGTATGCTGAAACAATCTTTCTAAGTGTGATACAATATTCAAAGGTCATAAAAAAAAGCAATGAAGTTTGACTATTTTTATACACAAAACGCATATGGCAAAGAAGCCACCATAATCCACATCTAATACATAAACAGTTTCCACATATCAGTAGGAAAAAATGCAACAGCCCAAGAAAAAATGGAAATGGATATGAAAATATATGTCCCTCTATAACCACTACAAATGGACCCTAAAAGATGAAAATGACTAAACATGCCCTAATAAATAGTAAATTATAATGAATATCATTTTTACCCATTATATTGTGAAAGATTAAAAAGTTTAGTAATGCCTGTTTTAGTCAGTGTATGTTGCATAGTCATTCTCAACATTTCTGATGGGTGTCTAAATATGAGATATCAACAGATAGGAAGCTAGGATTTATTAATCCTTGTATTTCTAATGTTCAAACATTCTATACTGCAGGACAAACTCAGTTTATATTTAAAAAATAAATAAGCTTAGCTAAAAATCACATTGCTGAGAATGTTTATTTATTAAGGAGCTATTCTAATGAATTTATAGAAAATTGATAAATAATTGAAACAAGAGCTATGCCAATTAACTCTCAATCAAAAATGTAATTAATTATACATAGCTATTCTAGAGCATTCTAACTAATCAAGACTTTACCATAACTAATCCTTTCATTCTTGAGAAATACCAGATGACCTCAATGCAAAATACATTTTTGTATTGTTCATAATTTTAACTTAAATAACATCTTTTTCTTCAGTGTAGAGATTTTCTTCTACTAGCAATGTGTTTTAAAAATTTTATGTAGTGTTCACAATTGTCAGTAAGGTACACCAATTAATAAGCACAGTATTTACAAATTTATTGACAACACTGATTATTAACTTACTTGAAGAAAATCTTTGATTTGTATGATCATCATTGAAACTCCAGTAAATTGCACCTGTACATTATATCTGAGATTAAAAGTACTTGAAATTCTATATCTTAAAGTATCTGTATAAAATAATTTCAGTTTGTATTACTGCACATTAACATGTATAATTAAGTCTTGTTGCAACATTATTTTGACATGAGCATATAATATGTAATTAAGTAAAATCTTAGATTCTTGCCCCTACAAGTGAATCTATTTCAGACATTAAAAACATAATTTAAATATTATTTTTCTAATATGTTTGTCTGCTGTGGACACCATTTAAATTAAATTAAATTTCTCAATTGAAACCATGGATATATATTATAAAAACACAGTAAGTGCAGATTATGGATTTCCATAATTTTAATAATTTATGAAAATATCCTTCTGATGTAAAGTCTAATTTTGGATTAATTGTGTATACACACACACACACACACAATTGTTTTGTTTTGTTGTTGGTGCGTTGTAGAAGTTCTTTATATATTTTGGATCATAATTCCTTTGCAAATTATTTGCAAATATTTTCTCCTATCCCGTGGGTCACCATTTCACTCTGATAGTATCCTTTGATGCACATTTTAAAAAAAATGTTGATGTAGTCCAATTTATTTTCATTTTTAATGCAATATTCTGTTTCAAAAATAATTTTAAAATATGATGAATAAAATGTCCATATATATATACATGTATATATATATATATATATACACGTATATATATATACATATATATATACGTGTATATATATATATAATTTCTCAAAATTTGGGAATAATCCTGGACTTTTGGATATAATTAAAATCAGTTAAGAAATAATAAACTCTTCTCTTTCTCTCTCTCTCTTCTCTTTTTAATTCACTGAAAGTAAAAATAACCATAGTGACAGGAAGGTGTATATTGTACGGTAGATACACTCTTAGTTACAAAAGAAGGTGAGAGAATATGTGGTATATTATGATCTCTTTCCAAATATACTAGTAATAACAGAAAATGAATAAAGGAGTCTATTGTCTTAACACATCCATTTGAGAGGAGAACGCGTGCATTAAATGCAAAGCACTTTTGTCATTGATATGCTTAACATTTTCTCCTAATGACCTTGAAGCTTAATGAAACTCACATGAAAGATTTTACTACGCCTGTTTAAAGAAAGCAGTTAAAAAGATTCAGATAGCTTTATAAAATTGAATTTCACTTTGTTAAAAAAAAGTAAAAAAACTCCTCTGTTCTCATCTGTAAAGAAAGTAAACTGCTCCAACTCAAAGCAGTTTACAAGCAACTTTCATGGTCTTTACTGTTACATGGCATTGTCTACTAGATTGACAAGTGGTGCAGTGGTCTTTGAGGACTGATTTCTAAGGATGTTAAGAGCACGAACATTATTCTTTTAAAATACCTTCTTAAATACAAGCTTCAAAACAAAGTCAACCATTGATTCAACCATTTAAAAAAGAAGGTCTCAGTGTTTGACAATGCGAAACACTACAAAGAAGAAAATGTACATTAATCTAGTTTATTGTTTTCCTTTGACAGAAGTAGAGGTACAGAGTTGTAGAACAATGAGAAATGCTTATGCTCTGTTCAGCAAGGTAAATCTACATATAGTCACTAGTGGTTATGATAAAAGGAATCTTTAGAGCGCCATATGTTGACATTTAGAAAGAAACCTATTTAATCTATTAATATCTGAAACTTTCATGAGCTTTCAGAACATTTGTAGACTTCTTGACTTGTGATTTCTCGATATAAAATGAAAATATATTTTCTTTGGTTAGGAGAAGCTTTCAGCACAACAGTCTAAACAAAGTAAGATTTTACGGACTTTGTCACCTGCCCCTCTGGGGCATCTCCTCCTGGGGTAACTCCCCTGGGACACTGTTTCCAGGTATGATTCCTAGCAAGAAATAAGACTACTTTTTAACTAATAAGAATAATCGGGTTTGTACAGAAAGAAAAACAAACAAACAAACAAACAAAAACAAACAAACAAAAAAACAACTGCATGTATAGACCCACATTTTATTTCTTATCCTGTCCTAAAATAAAATCCAAATAAAGAGAATTGTGAACTTATATTAATCTGGAGCTATTTATTGCACAATGCAGAACCCCTCTGGTAGAATCTTTCCTACACGATGTGTCCACCTGTGTTAATAGAACCAAAAGGGCTTCTTATGTTTCACAATGCACAGTATAGAACCTGCACAGAGCAATGTTGTGCTGAGACATAGTGGAGCCTGAGGCAAAGAAAATATCGGTAATACTGACCTGCCTATATTTAAAATTTGGACATTTTATTCATCATATTTTAAAATTCTTATTTTTTCAAAAAGAATATTGCATTAAAAATGAAAATAAATTGGACTACATCAACATTTTTTTTTTTAAATGTGCATCAAAGGACACTACAGAGTGAAATGGCGACCCACGGGATGGGAGAAAATATTTGCAAATAATGTATCTGATAAGGGATTATGATCCAAAATATATAAAGAACTTCTAAAACCCACCAACAACAAGTCAAACAATGCAAATTAAAAAGTGGGCAATTACCTTGAACAGATATTTCTCCAAAAGACATATAGGAATGGCCAAAGAAAGCACATGAAAAATGCTCAAAATCAATAATCATTTGGGAAATGTAAATCAAAATCTGGAGATATTATTTCACAACCATTAGGATGGTTATTATTAGAAAACACAAATAAAATAAGATACTGAAAGAAAACTAGAAAGAAAGAAAACAAAACAAAGTAACAAGTGTTGCCCAGGATGAGGAAAATTGTAACTCTTGTGCACTGGTAGTGGGAAAGCAAAATGCTTCAACAGCTATGGGAACAGTATGGCATTTCCTCAAAAAACAAAACAACAAAAACAACAAACCCCCATAGAATTATCATACGATCCATTTCAACTCTGGATATATGAGTATACCCCAAAAAAGTGAAAGAGGAAACTTGAACAAATATCTGTACACGCCTTCACAGCAGCATTATTCACAATTGCCAAAAGGTGGAGGCAACCCAAGTGTCCATAGCAAGATGAATGGATAAACAAAACGTAGCACAAACATACAGTGGAATATTATTCAGCCTTTAAAAAGAAGGAAATTCTGATACATGCTGCAACATGGATTAACAGTGAAGACATTATTCTAAGAGAAAGAAGCCAGTCACAAAAGGACAGATACTGCATGACTCCATTTATTTGAGTTTCCTGGAGTAGGTACATTCACATAGACAAGAGTAGAAGGGTGGTAACCTGGGGGCAGACGGCAATGGGGCGTCATTGTTACTGGGGCGTCATTTTTACTGGGTACAGAGTTTCAGTTTTGGAAGTTAACAAAGTTCTGGAGATGGATGGTGGTGATTGTTGCGCAATAATGGGAATGTGCTTACAGCCACTGAATACTTAAAAAGTCATTTAAATGATAAATGTAATGTTATGTATATTTTACCACAATTTTTAAATTATAGCATTTAAATATTACTTAATTCAGTTATTCAGGTGGTCGTCTCATCTCACTTGAAGTGTTCATACATTTTTTATGTGCCTTGCCTTCCTCTTCACCCTAAATAGTTATTGCAGTGTTTGTTCATAGCGTATGAAATAAAATTTCCATATCTGCTTCTCTTTCCCAACTTCTTGTGTTCTTTTGTATGGTAAGTTCAAATGGATTCAGTTGCTCGTTGAAAAATCTATTTTGGGCCCAGGGTATCAGGGTAAAAATAAATATTAAAAGTAATATTAGAAACGGCTCCCCAAAAGCTTTGAGAAACTTCATCTCTTGAAAAGACATGGGTTGGCTCCTGGCATGGTTAACATTAATTAGCCTGTTGGATTCTTTTGTCAATGAAAATGAACATTTTGAGATTGGCTCTATTTATACGTAAATAGTATACAGATATCACGTATAAAAGGGGAATAATGTTTACATAACACATTGATAAGCATCATATTTCAAATGCATCTGTGGGACTCACTATCAAAAAGAAAAAAATTAAATGATTTTTCAAAATATATAGATCCCTCCTTAATTTATGTTAAACACTTATGAATTTATCTATTTGTAAATTGTATTTGAGAGCACAGGACTTTTTGTCTTCAGTGAAAAAAAAAATACCACTAACTCCCTGAATTGTAAAATCAAGAATATCATAAATGTTTCAAACTTCAGCTTTCCCTCCTGTTTAATGCTAAATTATTCCCACTACAACATTCACAGAAAACCAGATTTTAAAATGCAGATGTCAAAGACAAGTGGAAATGTGGAGTTTCTCTTCTTACTGGGACAGTATTCTCATAGACTTCACATACTTCTGAAACTTCATTTTATGCATATTAACCTCTTCCTACATGCCCATTTTTCTGCTGACCTTTCTCAAAATTTCTGATTTAAAAGGTATTTTTCTTATTCTATCACTTTCATAGAACCTCCTGAAATCAGAAGGCCCGTATTATTTTTTCCTTTTTTGTAACTGCTGTGATAATATAATAACTACCTCATAATAGCTTTTAACAAGATAAAGTATGTTATTTTAGAAGATATAGGTTTTTTCAAAGAAAATATCAGGGGTTTCCAAAATAATGATGAAGGCAGAATCAACTTGAATAAAATTAAGTAGCTTGTCTTTTTTACCTTTCATGTCCCAATTGTCCATCATTTCACTTTCAAGGCCATGGCCTACTGGATTGTATTGATTTTTGTTTCATATATTCATTTAAAAGGTGTGTACTTTTGGCTACTACTGTGTGGTAGGCAGAGTACTAAGTGCTGAAGAGACAATGAAAATTCCTCTCATGGAATTTATAGTACATAGTTGGAAAAATATATATCCATTAAATGAATGCACATGTATGAAACTGTAAGTTGTGCTGTATACTCGGCTCGCAAAGTATAGGGAGCCATGAGAAGAAATAAAGGGTGCCCACAATCAGTCAAGGAAGTACGAGTCATCCTTAGCGTATGACTCTGTGTGGAGCTTTGAAAATAAGAGCTAACTTCGGTGGATGCCTGGATGAAATGGGTGTACGCCAAGTAGGGAAACAACATTTGAGAGGGTCCTGAGGAGGAAGGAAGAAACTCAATAACCAAAGAATCAACCGTGGCCAATTTGAGGAGGAAAAGAAGAGATTAGTGAACATGAGGCTAGAGTGCCTGGACACCTTGACTCTAAGGATGATGATATTGAAGAGCTCATCCACAGGATTAAGCACAGTCCCACTTGGCACAGTTGTCATTTGTCTTCACACAGATAAAGAGAAATGGCGCTGGCCTCTCTGGGAAATTACCTTTCTCAGTGCCCACAATTTCTACAACCTTAAGTTCACCACCAGCTAACCCACTGCCCTTCTTTTCCCCACTTGGGCTATAATTGAAAAGTTTGTTCAAGGCTTCCTGATCTGTGTCCCAACATCATCCTGAGCATAATGATTAAAGATACCAGAGGTGTGAGTGTGTGTGTGGGGGAAGGCTGAGATGGGGTGTTTGGTGGAGGGTACACTGGGAGAGTACATTCTCAACGTTGACAGGTGAGGTGAGCATAGGAAATTTAAGTCTGGGGAGGTGGATAGGGAATTTTTGCTTTCGAATGTGCAAATATGTGTTGAAGATGAGTATATTATATTAGGGATTTTTAAATAGTAACAATAATTATAAATGATGAAATAAATGAAAAGCAATAGATGGAACATGCTAAATATTAGGAACGCATTTCTTGGAGATCTTCAGGAGCTATTTTGAAACATGTACTAAATGGTTTAGTATTAGCTTTAAGTACTCACAATTGCAATGCTTTATGTATTTTTATCACAGGTTTCAAAATATATATTTTTATATATATTTGAACTTTAGTTTCCACCCCTGGAACCTAGATGACTACATACTACCGTGATTTAGGCTAGATGTTAATATGTATGCATATAAATGCATGGGTTCACGCACGTGCACACACAGATCCCCGGTAGCAAATTACAAGCAGGGATTCTGACAAAGACAGTGTGTGCAATTTGCCAGTGTGCATTCAAAAATTAAAGAAAAAAAATGCACTAAGTTTTTTCACCAAATAAAATTATGACTAGAGTGTACATTACAGTTAGAGCAGGAGAACAAAATACTGGAAGGATGAGTATTTTTCCCCACTTTCTCCCAATTCAAGACTTCACCTGTTCCTTGTATGACCTCTGGGGGGCTTACTCCAGATGTCAATGAAATGTAAAATATGTAAAATATCAGATCTTTGAAGATTATTTTTGTATACTTACCAGGGAATTTCTGTGAAAAGATCTAACACACTAAGTAATGGATATCTGATGGATACATTTCAGAGAAATAGGAAAATAATCTTGGACGTAAAAGAAAGCAAAGATATTTTTAAAGCGCACACTGTGAGAGATAATGATAAGCACTCTAGCGTCACACTGTTTCTATACCTGGAGTCCTAGTAAAAAATAGCCCAGGACTGTTAGGACTTTGGAGGGCAAATCGCTGAGGAATTGAACCTGGTTTGCAAATCCAGGGCTGAGATTTGCATTCTAGTCTTTGGGCTGGTGCTTAGGTTACAGGATGCTTTCTTTATTTATCTGGCTCTATTCTGGAATTGCTTCCTTTTGATTTCTTTCCCGTTTCATGACTTAAAAACCCCACCAAAACAAAAAACAAAAAACAAAAAACACAAACACAAGAAACGGCTTTACCTAACGGAGAGCCTGGAAGGGGTTTGCGTTAGGGAAGCTGCTCCGAAGTAGGCTCGGTAAGAAGCCAGTGTGAGACCGACCGATTGCACTGAATCCGAGCTGGGCTCTTTCCAGGCCAGCTTTCAGGTTGAATGGGATGGGGGAGGGCAGCCGGCTTTAAGGTCATCTCTCCTGCAGGTTTGGGAAGCAGGTAGACTATCACTGAAAGACGCTGGCACCGGCGGTCAATTAACGTTGGGGAGAACAGTAGCAGCAGAGCCACTGGCGCTCCGGAGCTTGTAGGTGAATGTGGAGCGTACCCGAGGCTTCCCAACCTGCGCCCGGAGGCTGTGGTCTGCAGACACCTTCTTCTTTTCCTCCGGGGGTTAAGCCCGCCCAGCCGCGGCGCTGGGTCCGCACCGGTGGGGTGGGGGTGGGGTGGGGGGAACAGC
Organism: Hipposideros armiger; assembly: GCF_001890085.2. NCBI lineage: Eukaryota > Metazoa > Chordata > Mammalia > Chiroptera > Hipposideridae > Hipposideros > Hipposideros armiger. The sequence continues at coordinate 24,185 of NW_017733464.1, forward strand.
ACCGTTCTTGGGAGTCGGAGGAGGAACGGTGGGGAGTCGGGGAAGCCTAACCGCCTAGCACTTAAACCACCATTAAAAAAAAATGCAAACTCGTATCTTCCGTGGCTAAACGGTGGCTGCGCGCATCTGAGCATCCCCCAGGGGTTAGGACAGGCAGCGGAGAGAGCCGGAGAGGAAGCCGGGTGGAGGGGTGAGGACGGGCGAGCCATCTCGCCTGCGGAGCGGAGGAGGCTGCAGGGTCCGGGCGCCCCGAGGCCGCGGAGCGTGGTCGCGCGCGGAGCAGGGTCCTCCCCGCAGGCTGCGCGCCGCACAGTCCAGGGGGTCCGGGAGCATCCTCCCCACGCGTCCAGTGACTCTCGTGTCCCCGCCACGGCCCGAAGCCCCGGCGTCCTCTCGCTCCCCCGCGCTGCCCACGCTCCCGGGTGCCCGGGCCGTCATCCCCGCGCCCCCAGCCGGCGCGCACCCACCGGGCCATCCGCAGCCTCCGCCCGCCGAGCGCAGCCCCGCCACGCCGCAGCTGGAGCGACACGGGGCCGACCTCGCAGACTTGCGGGAGGAGGCGGAGGGTGGAGAGGGAGGGAGGCGGGGAGGAGGACGGAGCTAGGAGGGAGGAGGAGGAGGAAATAAATAAATAAAACAATAACCTCCGCGCCAATAAGAGCGAGGGAGAGAGAACGACGCGGCCAGAAAGCCACCGGCGCCCGCTCGCTCGCCTCTGAGAGGTTCTCCTTGCGCGCGCGTGTGTGTGCGTGAGTGTGTATTTGCTGGGACCGGACCTGGAAAGTTCAAACTAAACGTGTTGCTCTCGGCGGGTGCCGAGGCCGCGGCGGAGGCTGCCCAACTTCTCCGGGCCAAGCGACTGGCCGTGGCAGCGTCCTTGGCGCGGTCGCTCGGCCCTGCGCCCAGGCGCGGCGGCGGCGGCGGCGGCTCCGCTCAACCGGGAGGGAGCCCGCCGCCAGGGCTGGACTCTCGCCCCGCCACCTCCAGCGACGCGCTCTGCTCAGCCTCCGCGCCTGGCCCCTGCAGAAAGGTATGTGGCACTTTCGCGAGCGGCGTCCGCCCTTAGCATATCCAGCGTGTATTTGTGGCTGCCTCGATTCTTCCCTTTCCAGGAGTGGTCACCATTTGTCAAACTTTACCTCCACCTCGCACATGCCGGTTCAGCCGCAGCTGCCCTCCCTGGCAACGTGGGCACTGTTCGCTGAGCCGAACCGAGTGGGGGGAGGGTCCGCTCGAAGCGGCATTTCCAGTCTGGATGAAGATTGCGTTCCTGAATTAAGTCGCAGGTCTTACCTTCCGGGGGTGTCCTTTATGACGATGCCCCCTCTGATGCTTGCAATGGTTTTCCTTGGCCCTTCTGCACGGAAGGACGTACAAGTTTGCAGAAAAAGGTACATGCAAAGCAGGGGAAGTTTGCAGCCACTTGACTCTAAGAGAGGAGTAACCCTTTCTTTGCAGTAGCCGCGGCGTAGTGGCGGCAGGGACAGCGGCCTGGCCGGGGGCGGCAGCGGCACGTTGTCCCGTCTGTGACTAGGTGCAGGAGGAATTGAGTAGCTGCTTGTCCGAGGGCGCGACACTGGACCTGCCTGCAGAGATGATGCGGAGGAGAAACCAAGGGCTCCCCGATCTCTTTGTAAATCATGTCTGGACAGGCATTCTTTTCTCTCTCTCTCTCTTTTTTTTTTTTTTTTCAGTATTTATGTGCTTACTCATCGGCGTGCTTTAAAAATCTAAAAAGTTTTATGCATATGGTTTCCATTTGTAAATTAGGTGAACGACTATATAGGACCTCTAGGATAAATGTTAAAATCAGTAGGGTTGGAGGAGTGAGCAAACCAACAATGAGTAGCCTAGTTCCTTCTTGTCTGTCTGATATCACCTAGGTGAAGTGTATCTTTTGTGCCTTAGTATTTTAGTGACAATTGTGGGCTCTTAATTAATCATGGTTTTACTGTGATATAAGAACTTTTAGTGAACCAAAAATGAGAAAGTCACAGTAAGTTTCTCAAGCAACGTGCTGGAGCCTTTTGAAGCCACCTGCTGAATTAGTTCACGTTACTTTTTAGAGGTTACCATTTGGTGCAGGAGATGTAGGCACATCCAGCAGATGGAGCAGTGCGAAAGTACTGGAACCTGCCTAACACTCGTTTATGCCGCTTCAAGCACGATGATACCAACATTTACATGGAACTCATTTTAGGAGAGACACTGGATTTTCTTTCCTATTAGAAAAAAAAATCATGCCAACTGAAACATCATTGGATTATATCTGTAGAAACTTCAATTCTGTAAGCTTTTTTCTTCCATACAGCCTTTAAAAAGTAGTTTCTTGTATACAGTCGAGTCTGATATGAACTGGTCCTGTGGTTACACTTTGTGGGTGATTCACAGGCCATGGAAAACAATGCAGCCTGCCAGATGAACAGTCTATTGTGTTATCATTTAAAAGACTGCATAAAATTATATTTAAAAATAAGTAAACTTTATCAGTTTGAGTACTTTTTAGTAGTTTGCATGCAACTGAGTTTGTGTTTTACAAAGTTAAGTTAGGCAGGTATAGTTATTTCTTGGAAATATTTACTGCAGCTGAAATTGAAGGGTAAAAGTTGATAAAACGTTTTAGTCATTCTGGTGAGTTGCTGATCCTCCTTCCCAAGAATTGCATGACTTTTGAGATTGCTGTGACCTGATCACATTCATTATATATTCAGATAGAAAGACAAGCATCTTCACAATCTACCTTTTTGTACCTGTACAACTGGTAATTATTAACAATAACAAGGAAAAGAGAGACTCTCCCTTCCTACATAAATATAAAAACTTTTTAGGCAGTCATGCATCTCATAACATAACTTTAAAGTTAACAGAGAAAAATAGTCTGCCCATTTTACAGACAAAGCATCGAAGACTTAAACTTCAGGGCTTCACTGCACTATATCAGGAAAGAGCTGTTTCAGTCTAGACAGCTCATCTCCAATCTCTTGCTCCTTTCGTTGTATTTTGCTGTAGATTTGATGGTGGCATAAAAGTATGCTTAATTAGTCAGGAAGAATCCAATTAGATCTTATTTTAATTTCATTATTTAGCAATTTAAAAGTTTCAACTGTGTACCAAACATTTCAGAGAACTTAGGGGCAGATAGAATGCTTTTGAAAAATGTAGTGCCAGTCATCATTAGAACTATACGTGTTTTACATTAGTGCACGTGTTTATAAAATATGTGACTGTTTTCTAAATCATCAGGTAATGTCTTTAGAAAAGTACTTAATTGTGCATTCTAAAACTATCTCCTTTACGTTCACGCAATATTAAGGAAGGCTCGGAACTCTCTGTGTTGTAAAATAATACAATTGCTTTTCCGAAGGAACTGATTTTGTGTCCTGCCTGTTGCCACACAGATTGAATGATTATGGATTTTTCTAAATTTATAACATCCAGAGGTCCTTCACACATGCAAAAACAAAAGGATTTCAGTGTAAGATGCTGAACATTTTCGACCATGTGTATATGTTTAACAATGTGAGAAACAGACATTTACTAATATCGTATCACTAGTAAACATGTTAAATCCCTCCAGCATGAAAACTGTTATTGATAATTTAAAAGTCAGCTAGGAAGAGCAATGTTAATTTAGTAAAATAGGTTAGAAGTGAGTATATTATGGTCATTGCTGATGTGACATATACATTTTCAAAGAAAATCGGGTGTGTTTATAGGTTTTTCCATACACTCAATTTCAATGAAATTGGTATAATTGATATAATTTGATGTGATATAGACATATAGATAGGTAAATTACATTTGGGGACTTTTAAAAAAATTCCTCAATACTCTCTACATACAGTAGTGAGCTTCTTCAGTTAGTTTATTTGGCTGGCAGAACCATGTAACACACTACTGAAGTTAGGTTCAAGTTTAAAGGGGGAAAACATTGAATAGATAGAGATATATAACAGCACTAAGGTTCTTAATAATAACAGTAGTAGTGTTTTATATTGATGAACTTTGGAAACACATTAATTATTAATTTCTTAACCTTTATTTTTAAAACTACAGGATCACAAATGTGGTCTTTCAAAGTATCTGTAAAATAGTGTGTCTGTTTTTAACCTAGGCCTCTTAATAATCCTTGAAGCTTGGCAATTACCAGGTGTGTGTACTTGTTATTCTTGTGATTTTAATATACTTTCTGTACTATTTGTATCTTCATTTCATCTTGTCAGGACTTTATTATGTTCTAGCTATGTTAGGTAGCTTTCTTCCAACAACATAAAATGTGGTTAGCTACTGACTTTAGACTTAAACATATTTTAACTGAATAAAGCTTTAAAAAAAACAAATAGAAGGGTTATGAAGAAGCAGTGAGTTTTGTTTCTTTCTCTACTAAATTATCTTCTAAGAGGTCTTCTAAGAGATAAAATACGTTTGTCAGTGAAGATGAAACAAAAGATGAAACCTTTTTGTCTTTTAATTTCTATCTTGCCCCTGGCCTATTTGACCTTACATTATAAGAAGTATGACTGAATATGATTCATATAATTTCTAGAAAATACATTTATATTTGAAGCTTGGATTTTATTGAGGGAGGGGTGGGGACACTATTAGTTCTAAAGTAGAAGAAAGAACTTTAAGCAGTATCTATAAGACAACAGTTGTGATATAGGAAAATAAGTATTATGCTGGATGAGCACAGCAGTTAAAAATGTATCTTGGAATATAAGCCTTAGCAGAAATGATGAGAATCTCAAGATTTATTTCAAATGCTATTTCCAATTTTGAGTATTACTCTAATCTTTATGTGTTAATGATGTATTGGACGCAAGGACTTTTATATGTAAGAACTCTTTTCATTTAAGTCAGCACTCCCTTTTATAAAAGTCTACGAAGAATAAATATGCCTTAATTATCAAACACACACACACACACACACACACACACACACATAAATACATACCCACATTTCTAATATGAGTACAACTTTGCTCTTACAGATGGGTTTTATTTTATGGATTCTTTTCGAAGCCTCAGGAAATTTGCATGATTCCTGTAAATTGTATTGGGCATTACTAGTTTTAATATGGCTTTAGAGATATTTGGTCATAGAAATATGACTGGGTAAGCCACTCTATTATTCACCCAACTACCATAAAACTTGTTATTAACTCCTAAGTATAGCATATTATCGATTATTTGTAATGGTATTTAAAGGTTAACATCATTGGATAAGACAAACACAGATATTTCATTGTAATGGTGGAAAAGGATCTTCCATGTTTTTATAGAACCTATTTTTAGAATTTATTGCTTAAAAAGTTAAATGAATAAAAAATTGGCAACAAATTAGTGAAAAATTAAGTATTTACCAGTCATTTATGAATTATTCCAAAAAGTTTATCTTTCTAGTCATTTTTTCAAGAGGTAGGAGATTTGAAAAGGATGGAGAAAGACGCAATTCAAAGGTGAAAAGCATAATCATGAAAGAATGCATGATAATATCAGAAGATAGTTTTTTAACTAGTATTTACATTATGATAGTGACACATTTTATGACTTGATTGTTTTACAACACCACATGTCCAAAATAATCGTTTTCTGTTTTCTAATATGAATATTTTAAAGGTTTTGAAATGTTCGACTGATTCTCGGAACTTAATGCCCAAACTGTTGGCAAATTGAAAGACTGAACAATGGTGTTTCAAGAAAGTTCAAATTGGCATCACTTCATATATACCTCAAAAACCTGTACTATGACTACTTTGCTAGTAATTTTATTAACAATATAAATCATATTAGTGTCCTATTCAATTCTCCATGTTTAGTCCAGTGCAGCGTGCTAAAGAATCTGTCTTTTACTGGACTTTTGTAGTAAATATTGATCATCACTATGACAGATCTCTTTGATGCTAACATCAGAATTAGAAATTTATCGTGTAAAACAGGCAACTAAAAACATGGATGCGAGTCTATAGAATTCACTGAACTAGTGCTTCAGGCAAGTAAGGATGGAAAACATCCGCTCACCAGCCTGTTACGTGACGGTGGGAGCAAGGTGAATGAGGACACCTGCTTAGACCATGGCTGTGTGCCCTCCAGTTTATACAAGTTAGTTAAATAAAGTTGATTTTAACAGATTTGAAACCTAAGTATATTTAATGAAAACTAATTATGGTTACAATATATCAATTCGTTAATGGATTGCATCAGTACTTAATACTTTTTCCCTTATAGCTCAATCAATTATTCATTAAGTGTTAATTAAAGCAGGGATATTTATTCACATTACTTTTTTTACAGTAAAACATATTTTGGCAGCTATATAGTAATATTAGCTTGGACTGGTTTTAGATGGCTATCTACTAAAACTAAGAATTGTTGATGCATTTTTCAGGACTTCGGTTATTTGGAGGATTTCTAGGTTTAAGCTGTGATTATATACAAAATTAACAGAAACATAAATAAACAACCCATATTTAAATAAGTTGGACAACTAAAAATGATAAATATACTTTACTGTGAGCATGTGTGTGCATTTTAATTTTCTGTGTTAACTAGTATATACTATCAGTAGAATAGACTATCCTGAAAGGATGATGATATCTTGTTGAACGTAGATTTAAAAGTTAAGTGTTTATATTATTGAAAAATAAATATGTCAAATTTCCTTTCATGTCTAAGCTTTTTTTCCTGAAGACTGATATTTACCCAAATTTAGAGTGCATCCATAAGCTTGATAAAAATTATTTGAAAGGTATATATTAAATGCTCTGTTAATGTTAGGCTCTTCTTTGATCTGGTATTATCATCAAATTTAAAATAAAGTACACTGACATTTTTCTTTTAAATTCAAGTTGGTAAAAAATAATCCAAGAAGTTAACAGTAGAGACTATTTGTTTTGTCAGGGAGTATACCCTAATTTCTTCTCATTGTCATAAAGTTGTTATTTTAATTTTATGTGTTGTATAAGAGTCCTTAAGTAAAATAAGTTTCTGTTATGATTAAATTAAATGCTATAAAAATACCTTGTATTCTTACATGTAGATACTGAGTTTCAAAAATATGTTTATATTTTACATGTATCATTAATTATACTGTAGGTGTTTCCTAAGATACCGGTCAAAGAATTGTTTATCACTGTGAAGTTCCTTATTCACACTTTTAAGAATACTTTTACATACAACTTAATATTTTGCTTCTTATAATCAAAGTACAGTTTATAATATTTTATTTATTGTCAATTCCATCTTGATTAAAAATTACATTAACATCATATAAAGTGTTAACAGCCTTAAAATATATTTTTCTAAAATTATTCATGTAAATCATATTTGCTACATTTCTTTAAAAATTATTGGTAACTATTGGATCAAAGCTAATTAAATGTTTAGTAATTTTAATGTGATTATGCGTCAGTGATATTTCTTTTGTGTTTATAGTCTACATCTTTTAGAAATCCAGTAACAACATTTTAACTAAATGACGTTTGTTATCAATAAGTTTATGGGACATATTTGCTTTTTAAGATTTTACCTTGAAAACAGTTAACGATAATTAATCTGAACAAAAGTGAAAAAAAAATAGTTGTTGGCATAAATATTGAAGAATAAATTTCAGATAAATGAAAAGTTTGTGTGACAGCCTAATCCAAATTATAAAAATAATAGAAACATTGATATTTGGTTTTACAAATTTTGAGGGGAAATAACCTTGAAATAACTAAGCGCAGAAAACAGTGTTAATAAGAGCCTTGAGTTTTCAATTTCTTGGTACTGTTTTTGGTAAGATTTGTATCCAAATTGCCATTCTAATAATATTTACATAGCATCATTTACAGTTTAAAATTTTTTTAAAAATGTACATTTCAACCAATATTTTCTACAATATTAGTAATTTCCAAGTTTGTTTTAAAATTTGAAGTTGTAGTGCTTAACAAAAACTCTCTTTTATTGATCTATTTAAATAAAATTGTGTATGTACCAACAATGCAAATAAAGCAAATATAATAATGATCATTCTTTTGAGAGAACAAAACAGAAATAAATTTGAGATTTCAATGTATTTTTGAAACAGAATTCACCCTCAAATTAGTTTTGGTATTACTTGTATATAAATAAGTTTATCTGCCTAGTACTCTGTTTAATAGTTTAATATTGGACAAAATGATATGTGAAAAATCTAGAATAAAAATGTAATTTTATGATGACGAAATTCTTTGCTTTTCCCTGTTTCTGTAGCTTGGTCATGTCATTTTCGTTAATTTTATTTGGAATCACCTCGTGTTTAGCAATTCTAAAATCAAATTGTTAAATATTTGCAAGTTCTGCTTTCCTACTTCAATCTTTCAAAATTGCAGTGAAATTATGGAAAGGTAAATTTTAAATTGACAAACACAAACAAATAGCATTAAGGGACAATGATTTTGCTAGTTATGTAATATAACTTAAAGAATTACAAATGATATATACATTTAAATGTCATTCAGATGTTCTAGCCAATCATATGTTGAAAGACTTACGTAATAATATTTTCCTTGACTAATGTCAAATACTTTTACTCGTGTTTAAAATACGAAAAACATCCAAAACCTTTTAGTAAATTTTGGTAATATAAAATAAAAAAAAATACCCTTGTAGCCACAAAAGAAAGTCACCTCCAAAATCTCTAAAACTTCAAATAAACGGTTATGAAATAATGGACCAAAAGATACAACATTATGTGATAAAATAGCTACACAAAAGAACCTCTACCAAAAAGAATAGAATATACCCCTAAAGCAGCAGCTCTAATCTTATTGACAGAGTG
>NW_017733464.1:39909-43476 GCF_001890085.2 Hipposideros armiger
GAAATCAAGCAAAGTCCTACTAGGACATTTTAAATTTGTCAAGTGGTTTTAAAAGCATCTTTCTTAAAAATATGTATATACAACAAGTAAAGGACTATTGGACAGTATTGGAGGAGGTGTTATATGCCCTGATAGAGATTAAGATTCATTATAAAGTTATACAATTTAAAGTAGTATGATAATGGAAAGAACAGAGAGCCCCAAACAAACATAACTATGTATATATTAAATGTTTATATGTGATAACAAAGGCACTTAACATCAGTGAAAAAATTTGTATTAACACCCTAGGTGAATATTTTTATATGCAAATAGGTATTGGACTTGAGAAAAGACATAGACAGGATCAATAAAAATATACTTCACTAATAACTGAAGAAATGCAAATAAAACATAATTCTTATAGTTCTATTTTGAGGGGTCCATAAAAAATGGAGCACTGCAATCTCTGTTCTTTTGATTATTAGGGAATATATGTTTTCCAGTGTTAGGCGCAAAGATGGAGAAAGGATCTAGGTTGGAGATGCAGAGAGAGTGACGGATGATGAAAGCAGCAGAGGTTTTTTTGCGGTCGTCACTTGTATAAAGGTTTATAAAGCACCGATTTTACAGTTTGACACAGCAATGGCAAAAGGCCATGCTTTGCTTCTTGCCTATTATTAAATCCTAAAACTACAATGAAAATGCAGTTTTGGTCAGGGTGTAGGGAAATAGACATGTATACTCTTGATCAGAGTATAAGGTATGCAGTCTTTCTGCAGGGCACTTCTGCAATATTGATCAAAACAAAAACAGATAGACTTTGCTACAGAAATTTTCTTTATAAAATGTTTCAATGAAATAATCAACTAATTGTGTAGAGATTAATACCTATATATAAATGTTCTGAGGTAAATATATTCTGTTCTGCATTGTTTATAATAGCCTGGGGGAAAAAAGGGCTAATAACCTGGATGTCTAAGAGTAAAGGATTGTTTATATGAATCATTTAATATGCAACAATGATACGCTGTGCAGCCATTAATGGATGCTGCAGATTTCTATTTACTGAAATGGAAAACTCTGCACAGCATATTGCAAAATGTAAACCATATTTATATGTATATGTTGTCTGTACATGTATATTTGGTCTGTCCTCAGAGAGCTATATTAAAGGACATCCAGAAAAATGTTAGCAATCCTACCCCCCCGTGGCATTTTGGGTGATTCAATTATTTCTTTTTTATATGCCTCTTTGTAAAGATTCTTCAAGGGCATGTATTATAATTTTTTTAAATGATTGATATTTTGCCTAATCATTTAACCAATTCTGTCAATCAGTTAATGGGCTCAGAATCGTATCCCTGTGATGTGAGTAGCTCTCAGGCAATAGAAATTTTAATTAAGACCAGAAGAAAGAATATTACTTTTCAAACTTAGGATGCCCAGTGGGAGGAAGGCTTTGGATAACCTGTTGACACTGGACCCTTGGAAAGGAGACTACAAGGGAGCTGAAGAGGGACTTGGAAAGGAGGTCAAGTTGACAATAACAAAAATTTGCCATCTCCTCAGGACTTAGTAGCGCTTATTGCATATCACAGGAAATTTCTTGGACTGCTGCACTCATATCCAAGAAGACTAATGCCCATCTTTATAGATCAGTGCTCCTGTGGAAAGTATTTAATGCTGGGCTTTTGGTTTGTCAAACTCCTTCCACTGTCGGAACTTCACTCCCCAGCTCCAATTTCATTATAGCCCAGTGCTTTTTGTTTAAGTGGTGACAGCACACATAAGTTCTGCCCTTTTTGCCTGTGAGAAGAAGCAAAAAGGGATATTTATTCATTAATCCAGCATTTACTGATTACTTTTTGTGTGCCATGCTCAGGGCCAGACCCTGGGAACCCCGCCTCTGGAAGTCTGGTCAGAAGGCAGATGTATAAATAAATAGCTGGTTGCAGTTGGTAGTACCAGATGGAAGCNGTGTTTGAGTTCATCACAGTCTTTCTATGTGGTTTAAAGAATTCAGTGACTATTAAAAGAGTCATGAACAATTGTTAAAATCAGTTTTTGCAAATGCTAGAGAAATATAAGATCATCAATAAGATCAATAAGAAAATGTAAATTTGTATGTTCTGTGTCTTCTCATCACCATGTAGCATAATTTTTCATTTGCATATCATCAAGTTTATGCCATAGCAAACAAACCATTCTTTTATTTGTCAGAAACATTAAACTTCTTTTACTTCACTAAAGGCATCGTTTGATCGAGAGTACACCTTCATGTGTCTTGTCATTAAGTTTTCTTAGGCTTATATTGCTGCAGAGCTCATTCAAAACTTTTAAAGTGAAGCAGTTTGCTCTAGATCCAGTGTGTCAAACAAATTTTAAAAGACAACCTCATGTTTCTGCAACCTAACGTTCGTGTTTTTTGGACATTTGTCTTCAGGTGTTCCCCCAGATTTTGTTTCTTTGTTTTAGTTAATTGGGAAGTCAATCATAAGAAATTCTTGATTACGTCTTTGAGAGATGTGAAGGAACGCTACCTCTTTGAAGGAGATCAAAGCCTGGGAGAAATACCAACAGAGAGGGTGGCTTTATTGGTTTCCTAGGGCTGCCCGAACAAATGGCCACAAACTGGTGGCTTCAGAGAATAGAAATGTATTCTCTCACAGTTCTGGAGGCCAGATGTCTGAAATCAAGTTGTCAAAAGTGTTGGATCTTTCTGCAGGCACTGAGAGGGAATCAGCTCTATGCCTCTCTCTTTGATGTTCCTTGGTTTGTAGACACATCACTTCCCTCTCTACTTCTACTTCTGCATGACCTTCCCTCTGGGTTTCCTCCTCTGTGTCTGGGTCAAGTATCCCGCTCCTTACTCTTATTAGGACCGAGTCATTGGATTGAGTGCTTACCCTAAATCCAAGACGATATTATCTTGAGATCCTTACTTAATTATGCCTGCAAAAAAAACCTTTTCCAACTAAGTTGCATTCACAGGTACTGGGGATTAAGAATACTGCATATCTTTTTGGGGAGACACTGTTGAATCCACAACAGTGAAAAGGATCAACCTTGGTAGACCTTAAAGGGTTAAGTTTGGACAGGCTATTTATACTGGATCACTACAGAAGTTGTCTCAATAAGTGGCATAAAATATAAATACACTGGTTAGCAAGGTTGTTACATCTTTGCCACAGATAGGAGGTAATGCAGAAATCTGAAACTCAAGATTAATTAATTCAGGATCATACACACTGGTAAGAAACCCAAACACAATTCAGGGAATTGAGCATAAGACATGCAATTTAGCAAGGACAAGGATAAGTGTCCCTGGGTCAAGTTGTGCCGATAGCATCCCTGGTGAGGTTTCTGAGGCTGTCACCTGCTTGGGGCAGGGGCTTCTCTTGCCAATCCTTGTAAGTTTCTTATCTCCAATCAGTTCTACAAAGTGGAAAAAGCAAAGGCTTGGGAATCAAATAGAATTGAGATAAAGTTTATCAGTTACAAATACTCTGAAGTTAAATATGCTATTTATTTTCTTTGAATATCAGCTGTCATATCTAAAAAGAAAATAATAAAAATTATTTTTCA
>NW_017733464.1:52211-54879 GCF_001890085.2 Hipposideros armiger
CGGCGACTGATCTGTCTCGCCTGGGAAGAGCGCAATGATGGTGCCAACTTGGGCCAGTGAAGCAACGTCCTCCACAACTAGACTGAAGAACAAAACGGCAGCAACCTGTCTGTTCCCCTTCTCCCAATTCCCCAGCGCTGTTCCCATCCCCCCAATTCCCCAATAAAAATCTTAAAAATATATATATATTTCTATTCCTACTATGGGTCAACCACAGAGACTCCTATAGACAGTTTCTATCATCTATTTTACCACACCACACCATGTTTTTACTGTAACCTGCATCACTGTCATCATTTTAGATGGTAAAATTAAAGATATGGTATAATGTTATCATCAAGGGGCCACAGTTAGTAAAGATATGATTTAAACTAAGACGTTTAGTTCTGAAATTGCAGCTGTTTCTGTGCTAAGATGATATGTGCATCTTAGGAGCAAGGGTGGTAATTAATTCAAGAAACAAATAGGCTCCAAGACCGGTTGAAAAGGCAAAAAGGAGAGGGAGATGGGCATTGGTTTAGGTAATACCTGCAGCTGAGAAGAGATGTATCAAAAGACTATGTGCTTATTCAAATTTTCTTGACTTTCTTGGTAAAATTTCAGAACTGGAAGGGACTGAGAGACTGTTTGTCCAGGCTTCCTTATTTTCTAAATGAGAACCAAGGTTCTCAATCTGCGATGGTCAGAGGTGCCATTTATGGTTTGCATTCTCAGTGAGAATGGGAAGTTTCAGGATGGAGGCGTACCCCACATTCAGAATTATTTGGTGATAAGTGAGGTTTCTGGGAGAGAAGAAGAGTCAGACTGTAAACCCTGTTACCGGGAACACACTTTTCAGGATGGTCTCAGTGCTGTTTAGTGAAAGAAACATTACAGAGNGAACTAATTCCTTCATTATAAGCACTACTTAGTATTCCTTTATACAATTATGTTTAAACCACAGTGTCAGTATTCCTTTGCTGACATCTGAAATAGTTCTTAACTATAATCATGCATTAAAATGCAAACTACAAAATGGGTATGAAAAGATAAATGTAAGTGACATTATAATGTGTTTATGTAGCATATATATTTTTAATTTTGTTTATTGTGATATATTTATCATTAACATCTTAACATACACCTTTTAAATTAAAAATATCCATACCATTAAATATCTTTCTACCATAGCATCATTTTGGTGGCTGCATATTATTTTATTTTATGGATTTAACAGAAGTTATTAATAGTTGGATATTTAGATTTTTCTTACCATTTTCATAATAAAAAAAGCTAAATGAACAGCTTTATTGTTGTTTATATCTTTATTGAAATCTAAAAACATTTAAGATAAACTCTCCAAAGTGCACTTATTATGTCAGAGGGTATGCCTGGATGTTTTTGATTTTTTAAATAATATAATGCAATAGCTTTCATAAAAGCATACTCTTAAATAATTAGAACTACTGTATTATTATGGTGGACTCTTAAGTGTATCATTCTTTGAAAAAAATTATTTTTATATTTTATTATTATAGACATAACAGCACATGCTGCCACAACCTGAGATTTATTTTTCAGTAAACCTGTGTTATCTTGGGTAGGTTATATAATATCTCTCAGCTCCAATTTCCTCATGTATAAACCAAGGAGTTTGTAACCATTCTTAAAAGAACATTGTCAACACTGACATTTTTATTATTCTAACTCTACTTCTGTTTAAAAAAAGTAGTGTGTAGGAATAAAAAGAAGTCTGTATGTTTCCATGGTTTATCAGCATTAACTCATGCCAGTTGCAAGACTGCAAGATTTTTTTGTCCTTTATCTTGCAGTAATATTTAATAACAGAGCCAATTATTTGGACTGAAGCTCAAATTAGCCTGCAAGCTACATTTTTTTTTAGCTTTTCTCGGGTAAACAGTTTCTTAGCTGACTGCATAATATTTTGGATTATAAGTGCATAGATAGTGGCACATATATCTGCAATTAGTTCCCTATGTTATTTCATCTTATTTCTGCTATGGAAATAATATGTGTGTGCATGCATGTGTGTACATGTTTATTCTTGCACAAACTTGCACAAATTCTGGTAAAATATATTAAAGGCCAAATTCAGATACACTTCTAATTTATGAAGTTTAAAGACATTTAAATATTTGTCACTTAATTTTTAAAATATCTGTTCCAAATCACTTTAAGTTTCCAGAAAAAAAATAATGCTTTCATTATGTTTGGATGTTTCTCTACATTAAATAAATTTTAGAAGTACTTAATACATATGTATTAAATTAAATTATGAATTCGGTTTGCCTTGTTTTTTTTTTAAGATTTTTATTTTTTTATTGGGGAATTAGGGAGTGGTAACAGTGCTGGGGAACTGGGGGAAGGGGAACAGACAAGTAGCTGTCCTTTTGTTCTTCAGTCTAGTTGTAGAGGGGTTTATTCACTGGCCCAAGTTGGCACCATCATTGCACTCTTCCCAGGTGAGGCAGATCAATCGCCGGCTTCTGGACGGCCGCTCACAGCAGCTGCTGGCCACTCACGGCGGCCCACGGCAGCCCACGGCAGCCCAGCTCCAGGTCGAGCTGCTGTTCAGCATCTTAGCTGTAGAGGGCAACATCACTGGCCCTCATATGTGGGATCCGAACCGGGGTCCTCTGGCGTCCCAAGCCAGCTCTTAACCAGTGCG
>NW_017733464.1:57609-59856 GCF_001890085.2 Hipposideros armiger
TCCAGACACTTCTGATTATGGCAAACTGCTGCTTGAGCATAAATCGTAGATAACACCTCTTAAAATGTGTATCCATTTTTGGCACCCCCCGGTATTGTTATACAATATTGTTATAGACTTATTAGGCAAAAGAATCAGAAAATAGGAAAACTGTAGAAGTATAAAAATTGGAAACAATGAAGCCACATTATTATTTACATGAAAATTATTGAAAACCTAAAGCAACTAAAGTATAATTAGAAACAATGAGCATTCAATAAATTGGCCATTTACAAAATAAAATTGATAATAGTTGTAATGCCAAAAACATTCTTGGAAATGTATCAAGGACATGTAAGAATTAAAACCTGCAACTAAAAACAAAATGTGTAGATATAAATTCAACAAGACATGTTCAGCGTTCAGGTGATGTAAAATTTACATCTATGAAAAAACAGTAAGACTTGACTGGAGGGACATACCTAAATTGCAGAGTTGTCAGTGTAAGGGCTCTGTCTTCAAAACGCTTGGGTGGAATCCTGGCTCCCGTGATTACTGGTTGCTTCACTGTTGACAAGTTGCCGAAATGTAGGTGCCTCAGTTTCCACATGTGCAAATTGGCAGTAACGAACATATCCCATTACAAAGTTGTGGTGATGAATAAATTACATAATAATGTTAAGTATTTGGAAAATCATCTTATACATACGAGACGTTTAATTACCATTTGCTGTTCCTTCTATTTCTACTAATACCTGTACTGCTACTACTAGGAAGTTTAAACATTAAAAATATGATTCTGTTAAAATTAGCCTGACATTAAATGTGAAATCAAGCAAAGTCCTACTAGGACATTTTAAATTTGTCAAGTGGTTTTAAAAGCATCTTTCTTAAAAATATGTATATACAACAAGTAAAGGACTATTGGACAGTATTGGAGGAGGTGTTATATGTCCTGATAGAGATTAAGATTCATTATAAAGTTATACAATTTAAAGTAGTATGATAATGGAAAGAACAGAGAGCCCCAAACAAACATAACTATGTATATATTAAATGTTTATATGTGATAACAAAGGCACTTANCAGTTTCTTTGGCACCTTGCCTGAACCTGATCATCTAGGACCACATTCTCAAAAATAATGTTTCCGTGCTCTTCTTCCTCATCATGTGTAAAAAAGGTTCTGTTTCTCCAGAGGTGTTTACTTTTAAAAGATCATAAAAAGTTAGGCAGTGTAATTTCAAAATATATTTGAGGCTCTTTTGAGGATTTTTTTTTTTTGATTGTAGAAGTTATTATACAGTGCTGCCTAAGTCTTTGTCTACACTTTGGTCTTCTAAACCAAAGTGTGTGTGTGTGTGTGTGTGTGTGTGTGTGTGTGTGTGAGTGTGTGAGTGTGTGTGTGTGTGTGTGTGTGAATGTGAATGCGGAATGTGAGTGCAAGTGCATATAACCCATCAAAAATGGACACTTACACAAATCATGCAGTTTTTACTAGTTATCATCCTTAGGCTCCTGTTCTATTTCCAAGCACATAGGAGAAACAGGAATTGTAACAGGTCGTTGATCCCTGCCATCATGAGTTGGATCCTTTATAGCAGAGCTTTGAGAATATATTCTATCACTAGATTAAATTGTATGTAAAATATGTAACTGGAAAGAAAAAATAGTATATTCCAATGAACTGCAATTAAATGGCACATTAAAAAGTATATTCTTTACACTTGTCATATAAAGACTTTTGATCTATGTAGCTATAAAATTAGAGAAAAATCTTTAGCAGCAGACAAATTTTGGATCCGTCATGGTGTAATAACTCTGATTGTCTGCTCTTTTCTTATAGAGTCAGCAAACAGTGACAAGTTTCCAAAGTGCATGGTAGAAGTCTCAGGTAAGAGTCCATGGGAGATTATGGGGAATACTAGGCTAATATGTCATTCACTGTTAGCTTTTAGTCAGTTTTGCTGCTCTTCTTTTGTTGTTGCTTCCACTTGTTTGTTTGTTTTGTTTTGTTTTCTTCTTCTTTACCTGACTACATGGTCTTTCTTAACTACAGAACCTTAGAGGCTGTGGGCTGGCATAAATTCTAGTTAGGCTAAAGTAATCATAAGGGCCTTCACCTTTGAGTTTATTGCCCTCACGTAATGAAAAGTAAACACAAATGATAACAGGTTAGTGTGTAAATTAAATGGTCAAGGCCTGAATGGCTTTTAACAATTTTATTTTAAACAGCCTCAAATACTTTATGTGTGTTCTTCGTAGCAAA
>NW_017733465.1:0-1531 GCF_001890085.2 Hipposideros armiger
TGATTGGTCTTCACATCTTCCATGTCATTCCTTGCTTTCTGTTCAATTGTTCAATCAATTACTTAGAAGAGAGTGTTGAAATTTCCACCTGTAATTTCAAATTTGTAATTTCAAAAAATTACAACATTTAGCGTTATTGGATTTGCTTCCTATGTTTGGTAACTCTGCTAAATAAAGAAATATTTATAATTATTGTGTACTCTTAAAAAACTGACCCTTGTATCATTATAAAATGTCTTTCTGTAGCTCCAATAATTTTCCTTTCAGTGAACTCTACATTGTCTGATCTTAATGTATCAATCTAGTTCTCTTTTAATTTATGCATTAGTGTTTCCACCCTTTTTCTTTACAACCACCTGTGTCTTTACATTTAAAATATTTTTTCTTGCAAATAGTCTATAATGTGTCTTGTTTCTTTTTTAAATGTATTTGAATTATATTTATTTATTTATTTACTATTGTATTAGCTTCAGGTGTAGAAAACAAAACAATGATTAGACATTTATACCCCTCACAAAGTGATATCCCCCCAAGTACACTACCCCTCTGACATCATATATAGCTGTTACAATACAATTGACTATATTCCTTATGCTGTACTTTACATTGTGTAAATATACACACACACACACACACACATAAGTGTTCACTCACACACACACACATATAAGTGTTCACACACACACACACACACACACACACAGGTCACCAAAAGAATGTATACATATTTTTAAAGAAATTATATTGGGGAACAGTGTGTTTTTTTAGGACCCATCAGCTCCAAGTAAAGTAGTTGTCTTCAATCTGGTTGTGGAGGGTGCAGCTCCATGGCCTTTGTGGGACTCAAACCAGCAATCATGGTGTTATAAGCCTGTAGTCTAACCACCTGAGCTAACTGGCCGCCCCTGTATACACAGTTTAAGGCAGGAGAACTGTATAAAACTATAATACTCAATATATATCAATAACAAAAGATGATTACAAGTCAGGTGTATACATATTTTTGGCACCCCTGGTATGAGATAGATAGATAGATAGATAGGTACATAGATAGATAGATTTCATTTGCTTCTGCTCTGATCTTTATTATTTCCTTCTTGATATTCACCCTGGGTTTTGTTTGCTGTTCTTTTTCCAGTTCCTTTAGGTGTAAAGATAAACCAGTGATTTGAGATTTTTCTTGTTTCTTTAGGTAGGTCTGCAGTGCTCTCAGGAGTGCTTTCACTGTGTCCCATAGATTTGGGGTTGTTGTGTTTTTATTTTCATTTGTCTCAAGGTATCTTTCAGTTTCTTTCTTGATCTCATTGTTGACCCATTAATTTTAGTAGCATGTTATTTAGTCTCCATGTGTTTGTGTGTTTTGGGTTTTTTTTCTTGTAATTGACTTCTAGTTTTATAACCACTGTGGTCAGAGAAGACTCTTGATATTATTTCAATCTTCTTAAATTTATTCAGACTTGTTTTATGGCCTAACATGTATTTCTATCTCTGAAAGTATTGAATGTGCACTTGAAAAGAATGTATATTCTGC
>NW_017733465.1:4021-5326 GCF_001890085.2 Hipposideros armiger
CTGTCCACCACCAAAATCTCTCTGGGCCATTTCAGATTGTCCACTGCTATGAAAAACTTCCTTTGTTACTTATAGGGACAGGGCTTGCCACCCAGGCACCCAGAGTATCCCTGATAATGCAGCTCTAGGTGGGCAGGGTTTCAGGGAGCTAAGGGGTATGGTCAGTGGTTGCTGTGCAGTCTCCACTCCTGGACAGGTGTTGTACCAGCGACCGCCCAGCAAAAATGCTCTGAAAACAGTACAGGCAGCCACCACCCATCTCAGTTTCCCCAAACCACCTCCTGTGTACACTGCAGCACAGTTCTTGGTTTATCGCCCTCCAACAAATATTTCTGACTGCCACAGGCTCTCCACCTACTTTAATCCACAACCTGTGGGGAGGGAGTGTGGGACTAGCAGTCAAGAGTTTCCCAGCAACATAGCACCATCTGTGCAGAAGGCAGGAACCCATGGTGTCACCAAGGCAGTGCACATGCATGGATTCCACCAGACCAATGCAGTTCCGGACTTGGCCTTTTGCGGGAGGGCTTAACCCTGAAAAGATGGACCCCACTGTAAGCCACACATGTGCAGGCTCCACACAGGGAAAACAATGGCTCCAGTCCCTCCAGTTCCCGTGCCAAAGGTACTCAGTTCAGGCCTTCTCTGCATGTTCCTGGGCTTCCTGAGCTGCCACTCCTTCCACCAGAGACAAGGTGAGTGCCTGCCAGCGAGTGAGTCTGTGTGTTGGCTCTACAAGAGGGCGTCTGGGTTTCCAGCTGCCTTCAGACCCTCCAGAAAGGACAGACAGAGTCCTTGCAATTTTCAGTGCCAGAGGCCATGGGAACTCCTCTTCCAATCTTGGGATGGGGGAACCCTCCATCTTTAGGGAAGACCTTTGCCACTGAGGTTTCTCTCCCGGCATTCAATCTCTCTCTCTGTGGGTTTGAGGTCAGCCCATTTCAAGTCTCCGCCCCTCCTACCAATCACAACGTGGCATCTTCTTTATGTCCTTAGTATAGTGGTTCTCTTCTGCTAGTGTTCAGATGAACCTTAGGTTGATTGTTCTATAATTTATTTGTAATTTTGGTGTGGATCTGGGATGTAGTAGGCAAAGTATTTACCTAATCCGCCATCTTGAAATATCTGCTTTTTAGTTGGGGAATTTACACCACTTATATTTCATATAATTAATGATGTGATTAAGTTTAAATGTGTCATATTTGCATTTGTCATCTCTTTTGGATTACCTGAGTGTTTTTCGGTGATTATATTTTATCTCCATATTTGGCTTAATAGCTACATCTCTTCATTTTGTATTTTAGT
>NW_017733465.1:6251-15583 GCF_001890085.2 Hipposideros armiger
TTTTTTTATCATGCTTATATTTTCCTCTAACTTACATATGGAGCATATTTATCACTGTTTTAAAGTCCTTGTCCATTAATTATATCATCTCTGCCATGATGTCCAATAGCACTATTAGATCTATTTCTCTTTTGGTTTGATTCATAGTTTCCCACTTGTTTAGATTTGCATTCATTAAATGGCAGGCATTAAGTGGCAGGCATTGTAATTTTATATAATTGATTGCAAAATAATGTTGGGATTTTTTGGCACATAATTGTTACTCAGAATTAACTAGATATTTTCAGGGCATTCTATTAAGCTTTGTAGGGTGGAGGTTACCATAATCCTTACTCCAAGGCAAATTTAGGCCTACTATTGAAGTGATAGCCTACTAAGGACTCTACTTGATGATACCTCATCTTAATCTTAAAATTAAGATCTCTCCACTATAAGCTAGGGGGAACACAAACTATGTGTGCTCAGAAATTGTTTTCCTCTTTCCTTTCCAGTGTGTCTTTTCACTCTTCTTCAGTGTCTTTTTTTTCCTGTGCTGCTCAGTAAGCAGCCAGGACTCAAGAGGCATCCTCTGAAAATCTCTGAAGCTCTGGTATTCTAATTGGCAAATTATAGCCATTTTGCTCTTCCTGAACTCTGATATCTATCTCCTCATTAAGATACCCATTCTCACCACCTACACTCAACACTGTCCTAGAGGTTTTAGCCAGTGTGGTAAGACAAGACAAAGAAATCAAAGTCATACCTGAAAAGAAAGAAATAAAGCAGACTTTATAGGAGGACGATTCCTCCTAAGGAATTTACAAAGCCAGAGTTAATAAATAAGTTTAGGAAAGTCTTAGTAAACAAGATCAATATTAAAATGTCAGATATATTTGGTTATATACTATAACCAAAATAGGAAAATAAATTTAAAACATTCACAATAACAACCAAGACATCAAA
Organism: Hipposideros armiger; assembly: GCF_001890085.2. NCBI lineage: Eukaryota > Metazoa > Chordata > Mammalia > Chiroptera > Hipposideridae > Hipposideros > Hipposideros armiger. Next base: position 7,194 of record NW_017733465.1, read on the forward strand.
TTCCTATAATTAAATCTAACAAAAGATTTGTAGGACCATGACATGTAAACTACAAAACATTTTTGAGAGAAATTACAAATGACCTAAATGAATTCAGAGATACTTCCAAGTACATGGGTTGGAAAATGCACTATTTTTAACATGATCATCCTCCCAAAAATAACCCGTAAAATATGATCTAAAATCACAGAAGTTTTTTTCTTAAGGAAAAAAATGTAGTATAACTAGAAAATTTTTAAAGAGAACAAAGTTGAAATATTTACCAAACCAGATTTTGAGCTTATTATAAAGATAAGTGAAGTTGAATAGTTACAGAATGTATTCAAAATGGAGCACACAAGGAGGAGGAAACGAAGAGAATCTCAGCGACCTCTGGGAAAATATCAAGCAATTTAATGTGTGTAACTGGAGTTCGAGAAAGAGGTAGCAGATAAATTATGGGGGTGGGAGAGGACAGATAAGTTATTTGATGATAAATGGATCACAATTTTTTCAAATATAAACAAAACTGTAAACTCAAAGATTCAAGAAGCTCAATATTCCCACCAAAATAAAAATATAAACCACAGCAAGACACATAAAAATCAGACTGCTGAAAAAGAATGATAAAAAGAAAGTCTTCAAACCAACTAGAGATAAAAAGGAACATTACGTATAGAAGGATGTATATTAGAAGGACTGCAGCCTTCTCTTTAGAAATCTGTAAAACAACAGATCAACATCTTTAAAGAGCTGAAGAAAAATAAATAATAAAACCATAATCTATTTAAAGTGAAAATATTTTTTAAATGAGTACAAAACAATACTGTATTCGGTAAAGAAACACTGTGAGGATTCGTTGTAAACAAACTTGCACTACAGAAAATGATAAAAGCAGTTTTTTTAGGCAGAAGAAAACTAATACGAAATAACTTTCATCTATACAAAAGAATGAAGAAAAGGCAATCATTTGAGTCAATATAGATTTTTTTCTCATTTTTAAAATACCTCAAAAGATAATTAAGTATTTAAAGCAAAAATATTTGTAATATAATATTGGGTTCATAACATATTGCATTGAAACATATTGCAACAATAATCTAATAGATGAGATGGAAGAAATGGTACTATACTATTGGAAATTTCTTACTACTTAAGTATAACATATAATTTGATGTTATGTGATAACAAAAAGATGCATAATCTAAACTCTTAAAGCAACCACTAAAGATAATAAAACCAATAATGTAAAAATGGAGAAAACAATTAAATCATAAATGATGAATTAATCTTTAAAAAGGCAGAAAAAATGTTGAAACAATCAACAAATGGAACCAATGGAAACAAATAGCAAAATGACTTAATCCCATTCATATACTTCTCTAGACATGTCCTGTAAACACAATTTCCATGTTACTAAAGAGCTCTGCTCTGCTGTCCTGTATTTATTAGAATATCTCTCTGAAATTACACGTGACTGAAAACATTTCTCAGCTCTTAAAGTTATGTGGTGGATTTGCATGAGACCCAATAATACTCCAGCAATTGTCATTCAAAAAAGCTATACTTTGCTACTGCATCAAGTTGATTTTGAATCCCAAATCCTAAACGATACCACTGGGTGGCAGTGCTTGACTTCATCTCCAAGTGTCTAAGTAGTGGACGCTGCAAAAATCATCTGTATATGCCTGTTTTACTTTTAGACCCCACTCAAATTCAGAATTATTTCTAGCAACTCAATGTATTGGAGTTGTCAGGGGGCCCATGTTGGTATACATATCAATATCCAAATAGCCCATAGGCACTGTATTTCTTTCTTCACCCAGCAATATGTTTGTCCCATATCTGTGAAATTATCTAGAGGCCTTGAACCAAGCTATTCTTAGAATATGTATTGATTAGGCTGGTCCCTGTATTTTAGCTAGTGTGATTAACCAGCTTCTGCTAATCATGTACATTGACAAAATCTTTGTTTTTCTACTCAAAGAGAATTTATCCTGATATTATTAACATAATAAATTACCTTCCTCTCAATACTTATCAGGATAAACTTGTCTCTAAGCATAGTGATGTCAATATTTGAGAGGGTCCAGCTATCCCCGAGAGTACGATAAACATATATTAGAGTGCTGTCCAAGGGAAGGTGAATTAGGTCTGAATTTTTTCTTGTTGATATAAAAAAGAAAGCAAATATTTAAAAAAGATTATAAAATATTATTGAAAATTATTATAAAACTCTTAAAAATACTTATTTTGATGGCGAGGAAGTCTCGCTATCTTAATAACTATGCTAATTCTATCCAAGTACATCTATATATTGTCAACAATTCCAATAAAAATGCTAACTTTTTTTTAGTTAAGCTTTACAAGATGATTCTGAACTATGTGGAAGAATAAAGTGCCATAAATAGTTAAGATGCTTTTGAAAAAGAAGAATAGGATAAAGAACCTTGTCCTACAAGATATTAAGATTTACCATAAAGCTAAAACAGTTAAAACTAAGCACTACCGATTCAGAGCTAGTCAAGTTGGTCAATTGATTAGGCTATAAAGCCAGAAACAAATCTACATGTATAATAAGTATAATATGAGCAGAATGTTATTTCTGATGAGTGGACTGGATCCCTTCCTTATACCATACCCCAAATCAATTCCAACTTACAAATTTAACTTGTGAATAGCAAATTTTAAAACATTTAGAAGAAAATATAGGAAAATGCTCCAAACTTGAATGATATTATTTAAGTGGAGACACAAAATACTAACCATAAAAATAATTGATCAGTTTTACTACTTTAATATTTACTTCTACTCATCAAAAATCTTATTTAGAAGGAAAAGAAGAAAAGAATATAGTGAGATGAGATGACAAAAGTTCTGAATACTAGAGATGTATTTATGCGTGTGTGTAGATATGTGTCTGTACTGCACAAATTAATTGGAAAAGAAGAATACCTGAAAAGAACAAAATGTAATATTTCACAAAAACAACAGAAGAGGGAGTCAGAGAGGCATAAAGTTAGAAAACATGCAAGATCATGCCCACTTTTCCAAAAGTTATAACTAGTTTCATGAAGAATGTGCATCAGAAAATAACTGAAGATAATATCATTTAGAATTAATATAAGAGCAAGCATAATAAGATGCAGAATAAGTTCTCTACATGTAATGAAAGCATAACAGATAAACTTGCCCACAAAGCAGAGGAAAACTCTAACCAAATGTTTCAAAATTACCTAAAGTTATCAGACAATAATGTACAATGTGAAAGAGCAACATAAACCTGAATTATAAAACTTGGAAATTAATTAATAACATCTAAAACTAATTCAGGAAACCAAACACCATTTCAAAAATGTAGATGACCAGACTGCACACAAGGGAGAACAAGCGTACAGATGATGTCACAGGGAAAATATAGTCTAAAAATTAGGAAAAAAATTAAAATAAAGGTAATTTAATTCCTACATAATATATGATATCATTTATATGATAATCTAGAAAAGGTAAACTCAGCGATATAAAGCAGGTCAGTTGTTGCCAGGGGCTATGGGAAACAGGTAGAAATGTTTGGGGTGATGGAGCTGTTCTAAGCCTTCCTTGTGGAGGAATTTACATGATGGTATGCATTTTCAAAACATTTAGGATTGCACATCAAATATAGTGAATATTTTAGATGTAAATGTAAAAAAGTGAATATAAAGAAGATATTAGGAACAAGATTAAAATGATTTTTAAAACTAACAAAAAATAAACACAGGGAGGGAACATTGAACATAAACATGATGAACTTTCCAATAGGAGAAAACCTAAAGCAAGGGATTGGAATAATTACTAAAAGCTATAATTCAAGATGTCCCTGAAATTAAAACTGAAAGATCTGAAACTAGATATTCATAAGGTAAATGAGAATAACTGGGAAAAATCGAGCCAGAATAACTAACAGTGTTACATAATGTAGTAAAATTGTTAGACTCTTGCACACTAAGGACAAAGATCGAATAACATATAGGGGAAAGAAAAGTCAAATTGATCAAATTGTTTTCAGATATTTTGTAGCTTTTTTTAGGCCAAAAGAGAATCATATATATATATATTTTTTTTTTTTACTGAAATTTCTATATTTCAATTTTTTTGAAATACATATATAACTTTATATCTAGTTGCAATTAATTTCAAATAACTAGGCTGAAGAAAAACTATCATCAACATTCAAGAGCCCAAGATATATCACTCCCATGAGTTCTTTCTTTGGAATGTTAATGTGAAAACATCAAACAGCCAAATACTAGAGATACATCAAAATTAAATATATATGTATATGTGAAACTAAGAACAAATGAAAACTCTGAGTGCATATAGCATGCAATGTCTATGTGCTCTGAGATGTAGCTAGAGTGCAACTATTTTTTTTAAAGTAGTAGTGACCACACCAATTCTCAGATGTTTATTTCTAAATATCATTAGCTAATAAAAGAAATCAGGACTCCTTGAATACATGGCTTATTCCTGAACTGGGGCAGAATAAATACAAGATGAGCATGGAGTTTCTTGCAGTGCCAAGAAATAAGAAGTGTCCAAAAATCAAAAGAATACACCTTGTAGAGATAAGTCAAAGAGACACAAACACCAACTTGGAAGGGCTGCCAATGACCAAAGCTGGAAAAATTTCAGTGACAAAATCTATAACATAGTATTGGCTTATAATCCCAAGTACAAAACAAATATATATGCATCCCTAATGATACAAGTAAATAATTGAATAAATAAACAAAGGGAAAGAAGAGGCCAATTTTCCTCACTGAAGAATTCCAAATAATTTATGTAGATCTTGTGCTGCAGGAGGTAGGGTTTAATTTTCCCTGTTCCTTGAGTGTGGCTGGACTTAATGACTTCCTTTCAAAGAACAGAGTATGGAAAGATGGAGGAAAAAAATTACTTTACAGTGGAGATACCTGACAAAAGCTACATTGGCCAAGTGAATATGGTTGATATCAATTATGAGCTATGTTGATAACACTGTATCCCCTGATATGATGACATTAGAAGGGCATTTCACCTCTGTACTCGTCCTTCCCAAAGTCCATAATCCAGACTGATTATGAGAAAACATAAGGCAGATCCACACTGAGAGACATTCTATAAAATACTTAACTAACGCTGGAAAAAGCTCTCAAGGCCATGAAAAAGAAAGACTGAAAAACCATCACAGACCGGAGGAGATTGAATGGACATGATAACCAATGCAATATATTGTGGTAGTCTGGATCAGGTCCTAGAATAGAAAAAAGACACTACTGGGGGAAAAACAAACAAAACAAACAAAAAACCCCAAAATCCAGTGAACTCTAAATAAAGGCTGGAGTTTAGTTAATAGTAATATTCTATGTTGGCTTCTTAGTTTTGATAAGTGTATTATGGTTACATAAGATGGTCACAGTAGGAATAAATGAAAGAGAGTTATACAGGATTTCTTTGTACTATCTTTGCAATTTTTCTGAAATTATAAAAGTATTTCAAAGTAAATGGTTTGTTTTTAAAAATGAGAAGCAAATAGGGATAGCACATGCAAAAAAATTCAAACATTTTCTATAACAAAATTGCTGGTGGTAGTATATTATTCTGAAAATGATTTCTGTACAATGTAAGATAAAAATAGATGAGCAATTATAATTCTGTCCTTTCCATTGTATATGCGAGCCAGGAATCCCACTGTGAAGAAAAGGAGACACAGGTGTAAGGTAGAAATGTTGTAGTCCTGGCTTTGAATTAGAAATATCAGCATGAGCTCATGAGTTATTTTATCCAAGAAATAAACATTATTAGTGATAATCATCACTTCCTATTTACAATTTCAATTGAAATGGTTCAGTCATTTATTAATTACAATAATCTCTTCTGTTGTTATTTGGTAATTTAGCCTCTACTGTATTTAACAAATTTTTGTCTTTTATTTTCCTTAGATTTATATAAATTAGAACCAGCTATTAATTTTATTGTGCCTTTTTCAAATCTCTTGGTTCATTCATTTTGTTCTTCTCTGTTACTTTTTTGATGTAATAAATTACATAAAGGTATATTCTAGTACTGAGTCACTACGGTATGTCTGAAAGAAAATCTGCTTGGTCAAATTGTATCATTTTTTGGACACACTACTGAAAGGCTTTCTTTAAAAATAATAGAAAAGAAAACTTTGAGATTTTTATTGTTTTCCTATCATTTGGAATAATTTCAATAACATTAGAATTAACTATTTTTAGAAAAATAACTCATGTGACTCTAATAAAACTCATGCTACTATGAATCCACATGGTAGTTTTTAATGATGTATTATTAATTAATTTTCCAATTTTGTCCATTTTAACATTCAAGGAGGGTCATTTTTTAACCTATTTATATTTTACCCATGCCCTGTAGGTTTTTAAATATTTTGCCCTCATTGGCATGTAGCTGTCAATTATAATTATTTTAATATTTTCTACGTCCTTTTTCTTTCCTAAAGTTGCATTTTTTAAATTCTCTCTATGAAGCTAGGAGGGAGAGTTGTCTTATTGTTTATCAAAAATTACCAGTTTTTGATATATGTATCCATCATTTTGTTTTTCATAAATGGCAAGGTATAAGCCATATTTTAATCTTAGGGAAACATTCTAATGGATATATATTTCTATGTGTATCTAAAATATTATATATCTTATCATGCCTTTTCATATTCCATTTTATGTATTATAATATGTAATATATTATATATCATATACACACATATATCCAAATATATATACATTCATAAGATTATTATGACACCAGCAATTTGACTAAATATTTCCCTTTAATCTCTATGGAAATATTTTATATATTTTATGAAAGAAGTAATGCACAAATATTCACATTAATGGAACAAGGCAGAGTGATAAATAACCCAAAAGGTGATGGGATAAAAAACAATATACACTTGACCCTGTTGTGCATGCCATACCTTGTGACAAGTTATATGAAAAAACTAATAGGAAAGACCACATCAACCAACGCCTTTTTGAAGTGACACAACAGCTCAGCATCTGCATCTAAGACTGCCTTGTTGGGTGCAAGATGGAGGAAAATTCGTGAACAAAATGTGGCTTGAGATGAAGCAAAAGAATCAAGCAAAATGCACAGTCATACAACAGACAGCAAATTTTCTCATTGAATTTATATAAAATCTGAAGGTACAGCACACTAACCCCAGTTAGTTTGAATGTATCAGATTCATAAATGGACCTGAATGTAGCAAGATGCTGCCCTTCTTATAATCACCATGTTAGCCTGAGGAAAAAAATGGCACCTCAGTAGCGCCTTGGAGCAGCCACACCCAGCCCCAAACCAGGGGAGGGCTCAGTGGAGGCGGGGCTCAATCCGGGCCCGCCCACTGGCCCATAGAGGGAGTCCAGCAGAGGCTGAGGGGGTGTCACCTCAGGAACACTGGCCCCACCATTGTGAGCGAACCTAGGTTATAAAGGTGATTTCTGATGCAAGTGAATTGAAAGAAATTTCAATGATGACTGACATCTATATAGTTAAATATTTTTCATGCCTCTTTATATATGTACACATATATGTGTGTATGTATTTATATTTTACGTTTGAATTAAAGTACCATGAGTACATTTGCGTATTGAAAGCTGGACCCAGCCACGTCCTTGATTTGAGTATTCTTGGGTAGGCTCCTGCTGCTTTACTTCAGTGAATAGAACAAATGCATGAAAAGGAGGGAGGACTTCCTGCTGGAGATGATGTCAAACAAAGGTATATCCAGATATTCTTCCTACAGCAAGGTTGGCGATTGCTTCCTGCAAAGAGACTTGGAGCACACTTCTGCGAACTGCCCTCTCCATGGTGTAATTACTCGATCACCAAGGCTCATACTAGAAGAAATTGTTCTGGTAACTGATGCCACTAGCAGACTTTAAAAAAAGGCCTCTAGAGAATTATGTGAAAAAACTAAAAGGACTAGTTCATGTAATCCAGGTGGAATCATGTTCTGGATTGATGATCGCTAGATTAAAAAGATGCTATTGTTTTTAAAAGGTTAAGTGCTCATCTTCATGTTGTGAGTGTCCAGTGGGCTGGATGGAGCTCCTGTAGCCAGGATCAAATAAGACAGGAGAACAGAGGCATGTCTCATCATCAATGTGATTATCCAGGATACTTTTTGAGTACATCACAGGTTATGACCTGTGGTGTATTCAACTGCAAGCTCAATTCTTGCTGACACCCTTTTCCCCAAAGAGAAGTGGAGTGAAGTGATGAGTCTTCCTGTCAGAACGCCATCAATGCAGGAGACCTTTTTCAATAGACAGAGATAACTTTTAAGAAATTGGAATATATGTCGTTTGCTATGGGTTGAATTGTGTCCCCCTTTCCAAAAAAAAAAA
>NW_017733465.1:18473-23224 GCF_001890085.2 Hipposideros armiger
GATTATATACATTTTACATATACGGGTTTTGTGAGTCAGAAAAATTACTACTTCAAGAATATACAGTAATTATTGTAACTAATTCAAATCTAGATTTAGACAATAAAAATACAAATGGCATTGTTCTTCGCACTACAACTACAAAATACACAAATTACAACCAACTACGTGATGGCCATGTATACTTTGTATATACTTATAAATTCTTATCCAGCCAACTAATATACATATCTCTTATCCTGAGACCTAGATGTAAATACAGTGGTGATCTCATGTATGATAAAGCCCCATGGAATCCATCCTCAACATGTTCATGAAAAACTTGAACTCCAACATTCTGAAGTCTTGAAACATACATAAGTCCATCATCTCTCAAGGTATCATATTCACAGGTAAGAATGTAAGTTGATGGCAAATTCTGTAACTGTGAATCATTGGCCAACAAAGGTGATGCTCTGATATCCATAAGTGCTGGCAATAAGTAACTAGTTCTTCCAAGAATTGGCTCAGTATAAACATGGTCCTTTCTATACTTCTTGGGTAAGAGAGTACTCCAGTTAACAAACTTGAACAGATGTCTTGATTCCAGAGGCATATGCTGGTTTCTTTTCATTGCTTGGGGAAATGTTTCATCCTTAGTAAGATATAAACTCACAAGTTTTATGGCTATGTCTCTTGTCAGAACTATACCATGCTCATTTTCTTGGTGAGATGGCAAATAAGAATCAATTACCTGTAAGTGAGGGTAAAGTAAAGCTTGTATCTTGATTTTATGTTTTATTGCAACATCATTCTGCACCTGAAAAAAAAATATGATAATATCTTCTAAGGCAAAGACTTCCAGAACACCAGGAAGAGGAAATTTAAATAATTTAAGCAATCTTGAAATGAACAAATCTACACAAATTGATGCAATGTTATAATTATTTTCATGATTTTTAACATTAGTTTCAGGTGTACAGAACAGCATAATAGTTAGACATTTATACCCCTCACAAAGTGATACCCCCTTCCCCAATCTATTACCCCTCTGACACGATGTCCCCTATGCTGCATTCCATATCTCGTGACCATATACATACACACACACACACACACACATATATATATATATATACATATATATATATATATATGTATATATAAAATTATAGTTGACATTCAATATTATTCACCTTCAGCTTCAGGTGTACAGCGCAGTGGTCAGGCATCTATACTGTCCATGAAGTAGTCTACCTAATAAGACCAGTGCCCATCTGACACCCTACAAAATCTTTGCAAGGTTATTGATTATATTCCCCAAACTGTCTTCAATATCCCTGTGGAAATACTGTGAATACCAATTTGTGCTTTCTAATTCCCTCACCTTCTCCCTCATCCTCACCGCCCTCCCAACTAGCAACCACCAATTTTTCCTCTATATCTCTGAGACTATTTCTGTTTAGTTTGCTCATTTATTCAGTTCTCTAGATTCCACATATAAGTGAGATCATATGATATTGCACCAATAAGTGAAATAATTCATGATATTTTTAATGCCTTTCAGTGACATGAGAAAATGTTAAGCTCATTTTAAGGATAAAGTTTTGAAAATTTTGGTTGTATGTGTGAGAAAGAGATGCACCCTTCCAGTTATAAGATACATAAGTTCTGGGATATAATGTACAGCATAGTGACTATAGTTAATAATGTTGTATTGTATATTTGAAAATTACTAGATAGTAGATCCTAAAAGTTCTTCACATGAAAACATTTTTAACTATGTGAAGTGATGGATAGTAACTAGATTTATTGTGGGAATCATTTCACAATATATACATATATGGAATCATTATGTTGTACACCTGAAACTAATATAATGTTATATGTCAATTGTGTCTGAGTTAAAAAAAATTAAGACATATGGCAACATGTGAAGCACTACTGGGCTGTACCCAAGGATTTGAGAGACTGAGAACAGCAGCTACAGTGAGCCCCCAATCTGAGGTGATGATAGATGTAGCAGCAACCTGGCTTCATGACCACAATAATAGCACACACTACTGCTAGATTTGTTCTAGAAAATGGGTGCCTTNCTTTACTTCAGTGAATAGAACAAATGCATGAAAAGGAGGGAGGACTTCCTGCTGGAGATGATGTCAAACAAAGGTATATCCAGATATTCTTCCTACAGCAAGGTTGGCGATTGCTTCCTGCAAAGAGACTTGGAGCACACTTCTGCGAACTGCCCTCTCCATGGTGTAATTACTCGATCACCAAGGCTCATACTAGAAGAAATTGTTCTGGTAACTGATGCCACTAGCAGACTTTAAAAAAAGGCCTCTAGAGAATTATGTGAAAAAACTAAAAGGACTAGTTCATGTAATCCAGGTGGAATCATGTTCTGGATTGATGATCGCTAGATTAAAAAGATGCTATTGTTTTTAAAAGGTTAAGTGCTCATCTTCATGTTGTGAGTGTCCAGTGGGCTGGATGGAGCTCCTGTAGCCAGGATCAAATAAGACAGGAGAACAGAGGCATGTCTCATCATCAATGTGATTATCCAGGATACTTTTTGAGTACATCACAGGTTATGACCTGTGGTGTATTCAACTGCAAGCTCAATTCTTGCTGACACCCTTTTCCCCAAAGAGAAGTGGAGTGAAGTGATGAGTCTTCCTGTCAGAACGCCATCAATGCAGGAGACCTTTTTCAATAGACAGAGATAACTTTTAAGAAATTGGAATATATGTCGTTTGCTATGGGTTGAATTGTGTCCCCCTTTCCAAAAAAAAAAACACAAAACACACAAAAAACAGAGACAGAGAGTGAGAGATGTTAGAGTCTTGGTACCCAGTACCTCAGTTGTGACCTTATTTGGAGATAGTTAAAATGAGGTCATTAGGGTGGGCTTTAAACCAATATGATTGGTGTCCTTATGAAAAGGGGAAATTGTAGACACATACATAGGGGGAAATGCCATGAGATGATTCAGAGTTATCCTGCCACAAGCCCAGGAACTGCCAGACGCTAGGAAGAATCCTGGAATCGACCCTTTTCTAGCACATCTGGAAGGAGCATGACCCTATGGACACCCTGATCTCAGACTTCTACCCTCCAGAACTGAGACAATACAGTTCTGTTGTTTAAGCCACTTGGTTTGTGGTACATTGTTAGGGCAAGCCTACCAAGCTGGTACAATGCTGGAATGGATATTTGAGGAGCAGGAAACATAGAAATTTCCTTTAGGATTGGCGCTCTCAACATACTTTGGAAATTGTTGTATACATGTTGGATATATATTTTGGAAATCTACACTTTATATGTTTCCAGAAGGCACAGGGCAGATTATCAATAAAAATGATTACTTGTAGAGTTTGGATAGATACAGTCTGGTATTTCTTCTGTGTAATTTCCCCAGGAGATATAAAGGTAGATTATAGAGATATACCAACAAGACTTGGTCTAAGACACAAACTTTTCTGTTGATAATTAGAAAAAACTTACCCTGATTCTCAAGCTCTGCCCTGCTATTTCTGTGTGGAAGAGATACAAAATGTGGAAATAAATCAATATCTGGGTAACATAAATACAAAAGAGAATGAACAGTTTGAAATTTTTAGCTGGCATGGTTATGGGATGTAATCAGATCTTCCCTTGTACTGCCAATAAATAAATTAGAACAGATGACTTTCGTTTGGACGTTTCCATACTTAATGACTTGATCACAATGCTCAAATCCACCACATAAAAGGCAACAAACTTTGGGAGTGTGACCCAATGAAACCAACCCTGCAGCATGTGACAGTAACCAGTGTCTGGATAAAGCCCCAGAACAGGAGAGCCAGGTAACCTGTTGTTAGAGACTGAAATGGAAGCCTGTCCAGCAGTGGCTCCTTTGAAATGCCTTTCTTCCAGGAATGTTTTGAGAACAAATTTACAGAATATATGAGGATTGACTGGGCCACTTTAGCATACATTTCTGACACATTTAAAAGTTGCCAAAAATAGTGTTTTCTTGCTTAGCAGGATGTAAGGTTTTTCAGGAATTAAAACTTAAACTCCTCAAGCTTTTCTCTAGCTGTGAGCTACCTTTCCTATCCAAGGATGTGAAACTACATACTCGTGAGACAGCACACTCATGCTCACAAGATTGAAAGACTCTTTCATCAAGAATCACGATGAAGAATGTTGACAAGTGGGACAATCAACGAAATGTACTTTCGGGAGAGCTGTGCCTTTTACGATTTGCTTGCACATGAGTTACTTTTGCTGAACGTGCTTTCATAATGAAGAGATTTCCAAGAAGTTTTTTGTTTGTTTGTTTTTTGTGTTTTGTTTTCCCCCTAATTAGAACTAGTAGTCAGTATTCTAAATGATGAAAAAGAACTGGAGCCCAATTCACTATGACAATAAAAGCATTTTTACAATTTAAAAAATAACTTTAGAGTTTAAAGAAATTAAATCAGAACTACGGAAATATAATTCATTGTAGTATCAAAGTTCTGTATAGATATTATAAACCTCAATGGGGAAAAAAACTGATTCCAATGCTATTCATTTTGTTTTTATTTGTGATAATCTGGATGCTGTTTTTATCCTTTGGGTGCTAAAACGAAGCTGAAGAAAAATAGCTATTTGAACATAGTTAATTTCTTTCTACATTAAAAAAAAGGATGTGGTTTATCGATTGTTGAAATTGTCATTTTTAATTGCCTTCTGAAAAAAGTTAGGTTTGACATAATGTCTGGTCTCAACTGAACAAGTTAGTT
>NW_017733465.1:26656-28042 GCF_001890085.2 Hipposideros armiger
TCATTATTTGCAGATGACATACTATATAGAGAAAATCTTAAAGGTTCCAAAAAACCTACTTAAACTAAAATGAATTTAGTAAAGCAGCAGATACAAAATCAATATTCAGAAATAGGCTGCATTTTTATATGCCAACAATGAACTATTAGAAAGAGAAACTAAGAAAACAATCTTATTTACAATTGCATAAAAAATATAATAACTAGGAATAAATTTAACCGAAAAGGTAAAAGACCTGTACTTGGAAAAAGTAAGAATGTAAGTTAGTGGCAAATTAATTACATTAATTCTGAACTATCATCACACTAATGAGGAAAAAACCAATAACCCAAATTTGAACAGAACAAAATTATGATGGTCGAATTTATGATGTTAGGCTGAAACAAAACAACTTTCTTACCTACCACATTGACCTCCACCTGTCACTTCAGGGCGAGGCACTTTGTTGTCACAATATTTCAGATGAACAGCTTTCCAATGTTAAAAGGCAATATTTCAAAGCCTTATAAATTTCAAGCTTAACTAGCATTATTGATGAAAGTGTTTTTGTTCTACAGCCCTGAGGAAGATAGCCAATATTTTTTAATCTAGCAATCTTATTGAGATATTTCTTTCTCTAAGATGAGGATGTATATCCCAAGACAAGTTGCTTTCCCTAGACATGTGTTCCATTTGATGGACATAGGGAGAGAAAGAGTTATTGCTAATCAACCCATGATAGAAGAGTTGAGGAATCTCTTAGTCTTAGGAAAGGGTTACTCAGTTCAAGATCTAACCAGTGATGACAGAAACTATCGTAGGACAACACAGTGGCTTCTGCAATTCATCTTGATTCTGTAAGCACAGAGCAATGGTGATGCAAGATTCAAAGTAACAGAGGACAGGTATTTCTGCTTCAATGGATTTCAGGGAATCTGTGTAAATGAGATGTTGTAATCACATAGAGATAAACAAAAAATGGCAGAAACTAGCACACATGCTTTGGATAATCATCCCATATCCAAGGTTGATGAATGTCAAATTTTCTTTAAAGTGTTGTCATTAATTAACAGTCTCTGATTAATATTTACTATTAAGACTGTTTTCTAAAGAAAATTTAAAAATATTCTGTCAAACATGTAAAATCATATGTGGCCACAGAAATGTGGCATAGAAAGGCCATAGAGATACCATTATAAATTGGATCACAAGGACACACTACCACCTTAAGACAAATGATCCAATTTAGTAGGAATGGTATATTCAGAAAGGCCAAAACTATGAACTTTAATAAATATAGATATCTTATTTCACAGCTTCATCTTTAAATTATCTGTATTGAAATACATATTTTTTTTAAATTGAGGGGAGTAGGCCTTGATAATTACTTCAAAGTATAATATCAAT
>NW_017733465.1:30223-31046 GCF_001890085.2 Hipposideros armiger
AGGCTCATACCTGGAATGCAAGCATAATTTAACATCTGAAAATTAACTGGTGTAATTTACAGATTAAAAAATACAGGAGATAAATCTCATGGTCACCTCAATGGATGTATTTAAAAATTTGGCAAATTCAATATCTATTTATGCAAAAATTATCAGTAAACTAGGAATAGAAGGGGTTTCTCAATCTTACAAAAAACTATGAAAAGTCTTCACTTAACATATTTATTGGTGAAATATTGAACAATTTCATCCTAAGATCCAGAGCAAGACAAGTATATTCAGTGTTGCACTGGAAGTCCTAGCCAGTGCACTAATTAAGAAAAGAAAAGAGTAAAGATTGGAAAGGAAGAAATTAACTGTCTCTAGTTGCAGAAGATATGATTGTTTCTATAGAAAGTCAAAGGAAGTTAAAAAAACAACTAATAAAATTTATAGGGAATTTTTCAAGGATATTGTAAATGCCAATGTAAAAATCAAATGTATTTCTATATACTGTCAAAAAACATTTGGAAAATACTATTTTACATGAAATTTTTCAAAGTAACTCAGGAATAAATATGAAAAAATATTTGCAAGACTTCTACACTGAAAAGAAAATGCTGCTGAAGAAATTGAAGAGGATCTAAACAAAATATGAGATATATCATGTGCATTAATTGGAAGTCTCAATATTATTAAGGTGTCAATCCTCCCCAAATCGATAGATTTATGCAATAGCAATCAAAATCCAATTGGCCTTTCTATTTTAGAAATTGACAAGATATCCTAGAATTTTGATGGAAAAGATTTGGAGTATTAGAAACAATTTAGGAAAAGAAAAAAA